>NC_054707.1:55171231-55373731 GCF_016097555.1 Gigantopelta aegis | reverse complement strand
ATAATATTTACACTTCAAAAGAAAAATGAATATTTTGGTCATTATGCAACTTCGAGACTGCCGCTTTAAGTGAGTGTATCTTAAAGGGACATACCTTATTTTTAAACACTAAGGCTTTTGTTTTACTATTAGAGCCGTTTTTGGTGACTAAAATCATACTTTACTTAGAGTTTATTGTTTAGATTATCCATTTCCGTACATTCGAAGTGTTTTTGGTCATCCTAGTGTTTTTAATGTCACAAAATGCATTTCTCATATTTTTAAAAACCACGTCTGTCTGAGAAGTAACAGTTATGGAGTCGACTTTTAGTCTATTTTTAGAGGGTATTTACCATTTGAAAGTCACAGACTCATGTTTCACTCAATTGTAACTTTATCCAAATGTGTTACAGGTTTCTAGATTAACTAAACTTAGTGTTAATTTACACGGACTGAAACTAGGGTATGTCCCTTTAAAGCTTTAATCTCGGGGTTTATATGCATTAGTTAACCACTTACAATAGACCAGGCTTTAATCTCGGGGTTTATATTCATTAGTTAACCACTTACAATAGACCAGGCTTTAATCTCGGGGTTTATATGCATTATTTAACCACTTACAATAGACCAGGCTTTAATCTCGGGGTTTATATGCATTAGTTAACCACTTACAATAGACCAGGCTTTAATCTCGGGGTTTATATGCATTATTTAACCACTTACAATAGACCAGGCTTTAATCTCGGGGTTTATATGCATTAGTTAACCACTTAGAATAGACCATGCTTTAATCTCGGGGTTTATATGCATTAGTTAACCACTTAGAATAGACCAGGCTTTAATCTCGGGGTTTATATGCATTATTTAACCACTTACAATAGACCAGGCTTTAATCCCGGGGTTTATATGCATTAGTTAACCACTTACAATAGACCAGGCTTTAATCTCGGGGTTTATATGCATTATTTAACCACTTACAATAGACCAGGCTTTAATCTCGGGGTTTATATGCATTATTTAACCACTTACAATAGACCAGGCTTTAATCTCGGGGTTTATATGTATTAGTTAACCACTTAGAATAGACCATGCTTTAATCTCGGGGTTTATATGCATTAGTTAACCACTTAGAATAGACCAGGCTTTAATCTCGGGGTTTATATGCATTATTTAACCACTTACAATAGACCAGGCTTTAATTTAACCACTTACAATAGACCAAGCTTTAATTTAACCACTTACAATATACCAGGCTTTAATTTAACCACTTACAATAGACCAAGCTTTAATTTAACCACTTACAATAGACCAAGCTTTAATCTCGGGGTTTATATGCATTATTTAACCACTTACAATAGACCAGGCTTTAATTTAACCACTTACAATAGACCAAGCTTTAATCTCGGGGTTTATATGCATTATTTAACCACTTACAATAGACCAGGCTTTAATTTAACCACTTACAATAGACCAAGCTTTAATCTCGGGGTTTATATGCATTATTTAACCACTTACAATAGACCAGGCTTTAATCTCGGGGTTTATATGCATTATTTAACCACTTACAATAGACCAGGCTTTAATCTCGGGGTTTATATGCATTAGTTAACCACTTACAATAGACCAGGCTTTAATCTCGGGGTTTATATGCATTAGTTAACCACTTAGAATAGACCATGCTTTAATCTCGGGGTTTATATGCATTAGTTAACCACTTAGAATAGACCAGGCTTTAATCTCGGGGTTTATATGCATTATTTAACCACTTACAATAGACCAGGCTTTAATCTCGGGGTTTATATGCATTAGTTAGCCACTTACAATAGACCAGGCTTTAATCTCGGGGTTTATATGCATTATTTAACCACTTACAATAGACCATGCTTTAATCTCGGGGTTTATATGCATTAGTTAACCACTTAGAATAGACCAGGCTTTAATCTCGGGGTTTATATGCATTAGTTAACCACTTAGAATAGACCAGGCTTTAATCTCGGGGTTTATATGCATTATTTAACCACTTACAATAGACCAGGCTTTAATCTCGGGGTTTATATGCATTATTTAACCACTTACAATAGACCAGGCTTTAATCTCGGGGTTTATATGCATTATTTAACCACTTACAATAGACCAGGCTTTAATTTAACCACTTACAATAGACCAAGCTTTAATTTAACCACTTACAATAGACCAGGCTTTAATTTAACCACTTACAATAGACCAAGCTTTAATTTAACCACTTACAATAGACCAAGCTTTAATCTCGGGGTTTATATGCATTATTTAACCACTTAGAATAGACCAGGCTTTAATCTCGGGGTTTATATGCATTATTTAACCACTTAGAATAGACCAGGCTTTAATCTCGGGGTTTATATGCATTATTTAACCACTTACAATAGACCAGGCTTTAATCTCGGGGTTTATATGCATTATTTAACCACTTAGAATAGACCAGGCTTTAATCTCGGGGTTTATATGCATTATTTAACCACTTAGAATAGACCAGGCTTTAATCTCGGGGTTTATATGCATTATTTAACCACTTAGAATAGACCATGCTTTTCGTCTATATCGGCGAAAGTCTGACATTTGTTATGAAATATATAAGAAAAAAGAGGAGATTTAGTACATTTTTAAAAGGATTCCTAATTTAGGTGTTTGCTCAATTTGTCGAGCTTAAAATAATATAGGCTGCACCATTTGTTTTAGTGCAATATATGTAGCTACTATATCTACATGAATAACAAATATTTAGGGGTCACAGCAGATTCGTGATCCTTAACTTTCTCCAAAAGAGGGGTCACGGGACCCATATGCGTTCAGCCAGACCGAGCAGAAAAAACATTCGCTAGACTGGTTTATGCGCTTCGTGTTAAACCAAATGACCACATCGGGGACCAGTTAAATTGTTCGCGAACGCTACCATCATTTCATTTCATTTCAACTTACGTTCGTGCTTATCTCCAATTAAGGTTCATGCACGCTGTTTTGGGCACACACCTCAGCTATCTGGGTGGTCTGTCCAGAACAGTGGGTTAGTTGTTAGTGGTTAGTGGTTAGTGAGAGAGAGGAGGATGCAGTGGTCTTACGCCTACCCATTGAGTCGTTAAAACTCGCTCTGGGTGGGAGCCGGTACCGTGCTGCGAACCCTGTACCTACCAGCCGTATGTCCGATTGCTTAACCACGACACCAGCGAGGCTGGTACGCTATCTTCGCTCGCTGTCGCTGAACATGAGCCAGATCTATTTTCAGTCATTCTGTACCCACTGGCACCAATGCCGGATTTATAAGGTTGCAAAGGGGGCAATTGCCCCCCCCCCCCCCCCCCGCTAGAGGGGCCCCCCAGACAAAGGACTTCCTTTATAAAAAAAATGTAATAATTATAAAATTACTTCATTTTTTTTTTATTTGTCATGTAATTTAATTTCTGTGTTGAGGGGCCCCCGAACCTGAAGTGCCCCGGGTCCCTGTCCCCGGCCCCTCCAAGGTCTAAATCCGGCCCTGACTGGCACGCTTGTTCACTTGTTCTGCTGCCCGTTCCAACCATCCTTTTGCGTCGCCACTGCAGCTAATCGCATCATGTACATAGCCATATCAAAACATGAATCCGTAACTCTATGTTTATTCATAAGTAACGAAATCCCCAGACTTGGTTGAGAGTGTACATCTTCACAGATAAGCTTATTTGAATAAATATGTTTAACAAGATAATGCGTTTTCGAAATAACACTTGGCCGAATATTTATAGACAACAATGAAAATAGTTAACAGAAGAGCTTTATTCATGCTGAATATAGCACAACATATTAAACTAAACTAAAATAAAACAGATTTTTACGGTTTTTACTACAAGATTAATCGATATATAAATTATATAGGTTTATAATTTTATTTTTACATTTCTGTGCTAAATTCAATATAATTAGTATTAGCTGTAGTTCTGTCAAAATGGCTGACCTTGTGGTACATTCAATCTGCGTCCATAAAATCCGTTTGCACTTTTATACCTGGGCGTCGTTCCACAAAGCGATCTTAACGCTAAGATTACCTTAAGTGTATCTGTGTTGTCCTTAACCATACGTCTGACGCCATATAACCGTGACTAAAATGTGTTGAGTGCGTCTTTAAATAAAACATTTCCTTCGTTCCTTTTATACCTGAGGTTCGATTGGACGTAGGATCAATCCCCATCAGCACAACTACAGGATTTTTCCATTGTAACAATTCTCAACGACTAATATATGTCAACGACGGTGATGATGTTGCTGTCCTTTCTTCTTTTTGCTTCTCAGGTGCGGCGAGTTGTAGGATCGACTACCATAAACAAACTGCCTCCTACTACCACCATCCCCGCGTCTCAACAAGTGACCTACGAAAAACGTTTGTTTTGTTTAACGACACTACTAGAGCACATTACATTATTAATCATCAGCTATTGAATGTCGGACATTTGGTAATTTTGAGAGAGGAACAAGAAATAGCGCAATGAGCCCACCGACGGGGATAGATCTCAAACCGACCGCGCATCAAGCAAGCGCTTTACCACTGAGCTACATCTCGCCCCAGACGTGACCCACCACTGCTACTTCAAAGACCTTGGTACGTACTGTTCTGTTTATGGGAAAGTACATATAAAAGATCCATTCGGTACTAGGTGGACCCTCCTAAATCAGCAACTACGTATACGTAGGCCTACCACATCTTTCCTACACAGGCGTCGAAAGAGTTCGACAGGGGGCATTGGCTCCTCCAACTCTGAAAATTATGCACTGGCCCTGTTAATTGAAAAGTGAGTTAATATAACTGGGCCCTCCACTTGCTGGAATATTCTGTCGCTTATGTCCTAATATTCAAACAGATTATTCTTTGAGCCATTTAACAAGTATACTGCATTCAACGACACAATCTGGAATTCAAGTAATGCAATCTTCAGTGAGATGTATAATAGAATGCAAACCAGGGCCCTGACTTAGGGGGGATGAGGAGAGTAAAGGGGAGTTCTCAGAAAAATATAAAAGGTGATCCCTTTTTGTCTATCTGGATATGACTCCTATATTACTCTGCCATGATAATTGTTCTGAATACCCAGGTACTTTAGGTAGCCTGGGTATGGTGCTATAAACAGAATTCTACAAAACGAACGCTATACACGTGTAGCTTGACCAACGTTATTATAATGGGCCAGATTTACAAAGCCTGCGTGTAACCACATACATTTACAATGCTCAAACATCTGCGTTTAAAAAAAAAACAGGCTTCGTAAGTTCGGCCCAATGTCTTCAGCTGCACTTTATTAACATGATTATAAAATAATTTTTGTTTAACGACATCACTAGAGCACATTGATTTATTATTCATTGGCTATTGGATGTCAAACATTTAGTAATTCTGACATATATACTCAGAAAGTAAACACGCTACATTTTTCCATTAGTAGCAAGGACATCCCACAGACACGATAGCATATACCATGGACTTTGATATACCAATAGTGGTGCACTGACTGGAACGAAATATAGCCCAGTGGGCTCACCGATAGGGATCGATCTTAGACGAACGCTTTACCACTGGGCTACGCCATGCCCCTACATAATTATAGTAACATAATTATAATGTCTTAACTATTCTTTATCAAAATAATTATAATGTTTTTCAGCAATCTAATTAAAATTAGCTCCACTATTACATGTGGATCTAACAGCAGCCGGTTGGAGCTCATGTCCACCAATCAAAATCTTACTTGCAGAATCATGCTAGTGATTTGAAAATAATTTGAAAATATTCCGAATTATCCTGAGGGTATACGATGTTTCATGTGAATTACGAATGCCTTATTTAGACTAGTAGAACTAATTTTAATCAGATTGCTAACAACACTGCGTAGTCTCCAATGTCCAGGTAACATTTCGTCTGTAAATAATAATTTTAATATTGACCAATCACACTTCGCCTTTTATAACGTTATTTGGGAGCATACAAATTCTAAAAATATCGGGCGAGTCTATTTTAGTGGCCGCAGTACAGCGAACCATACCAATACGTACGCGATGGGTTATCAGTCTTCACTTTTACATTAAACTTTTTTTTATTTATTTATAAAAAAAACACAACTAAATCAGTTTTCAGTTTTACATTACAAATTATTTATTTTATAAAATAAAACATGTTTTAAGGCATTCGTAATTCGCACGAAACATGTCGTATACCCTTAGGATAATTCGGAATGTTTTCAAATTATTTTTAAATCACTGGCATGATTCTGCAAGTAAGGTTTAGATTGGTGGACATCCACATGTAATAGTGGAGCTCATTTTAATTAGATTGGTTTTTCAGGTTACTAGAAAGGCGTCCATTTTGTTCATCACGTATATACCCTGAATGAAATTGGCCTACTTTGATTTGTCACGACTTCGTGAGTGACACAAATAGTATTTCACAGAAATAGATATACATGATACGGAATAGTAGCGATATTGACACATTATTCTGTACGTGTGTTTCAAACAGTGTGGTCTAGTGAAATAGTAGTTTAAGACATGGAAATTAAACTGAGGTGTGCTGAGAAGGGCGGGCGATCGCAGTCATTCGCGAGACTGTTTGTGCGCCTAACTATAGCTAAGATGGATGTGAGATAGGGTAGAACAAGAAATTTGTTTTGTTTAAAAACACCTATATGGTAGAACACACCACACAATTATTATGTGACGTCATTAACATATGGCATAGCGGTGGCACATATCACCTTGATACAAAGTAGGATGTTTTGAATCGTTTGGTTTTAAAACAAAAAAAGATGCTCTACTCATTTATTTTGAAAATCACCAAAGCTGCACCGAGGTATCCATTCAGGAAATTGACTTCCCATTTATGATTTATGCGAAAAATCAAGACGGGAAGATTGATTCAGCAGAAATCGTTGCACACTTCTCGACATGAATACCAATTGTCGGCTGTTGACGACTTAGGTCGGGGTTATCCAATATTTGGGCCATCTTCTTTGACTGAGAGTTTAAAAAAAATCTCATTACTATTGCAGCCAATCAACGGCATGTAGCTGAAAGAAATTTGCTTCCATTGAAATGACAGAAAGAATGAAAAAAACGAAGAAAGAAAGAAAGAAATGTTTTATTAAAAGATGCACTCAGCGTATTTTAACGGGACTGTCCTGTGTTTTGCAGCCATTGTAAGACGCGTCCGTCTAATAGAGCCTTTTTGGTGACTTAAATTACATATTGAATATATAGAGAATAATACACGAGTGGCCGTTAGATACCATTTATCTTACAACGAGTTGTTTTAAAATGTATCTAACGAGTGAAAGCGAGTTTGATACGTTTTTAAACAGCGAGTTTTAAGATAAATAATATTTAACAGACACGAATGTATTATTCTATTTCTTACATATCCCCAAAAACCAGGTTTTAAGCAAATTTTAAAAAGTTTGACTAATCGTTATTTGCAACCTTTACACTTACGCGTCACAAACAAACGATTGTCAGGTTAACTATACGTCACAGTGTAATCAGTTTTGATCGTGCTGTTTTTTTTCATTGAAAGTATGACATTGGTGACCTGATCATCTTGGAGCAGCCAGTGGTATGTCTTGAAATAGTTAACACACGTACGTGTGTAAACAAGTATGTGTTATCAAAAATAACGAATGATGTTCTCACAAAAGGGTGTGTTAGAAAATTCCCTGTTTACAATATCAGTGTCTGTATATCCCACGTGTGAACTTGCGTTCGTGTAGAAATGTCTGTGGCAGTAACTTTTCACTTTACTTCATAATAAGTTTATTTTGTAAGTACGAAATTATTGGAAGATAAAATCTGGTTTGGGCTACTACAAACTTTAGAATGACAACAAACGCCTTTTCTATAGGTATGATATTCTAAACAGGAAAGTATCTTTAATATACAATGCATGAATGGCTGAATGACTGACTGACTGAATGAATGAATGAATGAATGAATGAACGAACGAACGAACGAACGAACGAACGAACGAACGAACGAACGAACGAACGAACGAACGAACGAATGAATGAATGTTTAACTACATCCAAGCATAAAAATGCACTTTGGCTATTTATTTATTCTTTCATTCATTCATTCATTCATTCATTCATTCATTCATTTACATATATGGCGTAGATATATAGTTAAAAATTACATAGATAATGACATAAGAAATTCACTGCCATCACTCCATGGGGTACTCTTTTCAACTAGCAGAAAGGAATATGTTATATGCACCATCCCACAGACAGGATAGTACATACCACAATCTTTGTTACACCAGTTGTGCAGCACTGACTGGAAAAAGAAATAGCAAAATGATGACGATCAATCCCACTGAAAAGAGTGGGTTGCTGGTGTTGTTGTTTTTTGGTGGGTTTTGGGGTGGGGTTTTTTGGGGTTGTTTTTTTTGGGGGGGGGGGGGGGGGGGGAGAGTATTGCAATGAGAACTGTTGGGATATATGTTTTGTTGAATGAGGGCCAACTCGCATTATGGTGTAAAACATAGAACTGAATGCCATATTATTTTACTAGAAAATAAAGCTTGTTTTGTTTAAAGACACCACTAGAGCACATTGATTTATTAATCATCGGCAACTGGATGTCAAACATTTGGTAATTTCGACATATAGTCATTAGAGAGGAAATCTGCTACATTTTTCCATTAGTAGCAAGGGATCTTTTATATGCACCATCCCACAGACAGGGTGGCACATACCACAACCTTTAATATACCAGTCATGGTGCACTGGCTTGATATTTAACTAGAATGACATCACATTAAAAAAGGGCTAATGCAGTCTTCTAAGTTCTATACCTATTGTTAATAAATGTCTTAAATTAATACGCCCAACTACTGTCAACTCAGCCTGTGGTGGGTTTTCTGCTTCTCATCTCATTTCTCAACTCGTATACTAGTGGATGTCAAACCTTTGGTAATTCTGACTCATAGTCACCAGAGGAAACCTGCTACATTTTTTCATTAGCAGTTGTAGTGCACTGCCTGGAACGAGAATAAAACCAACCAGTTGAAAGGATCTACCGAGATGATTCGATACTGCAACACAAGCACCTTGGGCGAGCACTCAACCACCTGAACAAAATCCTGACCCTATATAGTTCAGAACTACACAGGTAATGACAGGAGGGAGAGATCCAGGTCTAGCTCCTCTTTCCATCTTACGTGAATTCTTGGTAATTGGGGGCGAGATTTAGCTCAGTCGGCTGAGTGCACACTTGAGGTGTTTGCGTTGCAGAATCGTATCACCTCAGTGGATGGATCCATTCAGCTGATTGGGTTTTTTCCTCATTCCATCCAGTGCACCACAACTGGTCAAAGGCTGTGATATGTGCTTTCATGTCTGTGGGAAAGTGCATATAAAAGATCCATTCCTGCATTAGGAAAAATGTAGTGGGTTTCCTCTGATGACTACAAGTCAGAATTATCAAATGTTTCACATCCTATAGCTGATGATTAATAAATCAATGTGCTCTAGTGGAGTCATTAAACAAAACAAACTAATATCTTGGTAATTTTAAACGAAAACTAAGGATAGGTGAATGTGTATGGGAAAACAGCCATCTCTGTTCTCCCACCCCACTTGAAATCTGTACCAGCCCTGTAACATTGATTCATAGTTTGGGATTACATAATATATCTACTTTTACTGCTTTATTCAACAGGGCATCCCCAGCTCTTGTTTCCGTTTTATTTCTATGTTTAGTGAATTTAGAAAATATTGCAATACATTCACAAACTATGTACTGTCGTATTAACCACTGAACAGTAATTAAATGTATTAGGTGTACCAGAGTTCATCTAAACAATCTCATATTTTCAGGTACATACTATGAAAAGATGGGGTTGAGTCCCTTCCAAACTAACCCCAATTGCTCTTCACCTTAATATGTTTAGCATTTCCCCCTATTTTTCTCCACCTGTAGAGATATATGAAAAAATATACAAAATTAATATCTGCTTAAAGGTCTTATAAGACAAGTTCTTTTTCCATACAAGACATAAGATATGAACCAATGTGCAATACTATCTCTTCTTTAAAATTTAGTTTTGTTTGTGTGTGGTATTCAGTGAAACCTCATTGCATTTTTCCACAAGGAAAAAACCCCAACATTTATATGCATTTTCCCACAAACAGAACAGCACATACCATGGTATTTGATATGGCACTTGTGAGACATTGGTATTGCATTCAACCAAATGAGCTAAATGCCAGCCTCACCTGAGGTGCGATTGGACACATTATCATACAACCTTCCACCCCACCCACCACCCACCCCGTTTTCCTCCATGCAACCAGTGCAAGGCCATGCTGACGGCTAACACGACTGAGAAAACATGTAAAAATACCCCTTGCTTCTAACCTGCAAGAGCATAGAATCGAATCATCTAAAAGGAGCCAATCTCTGGAAGGGTTTTTCCCCATCCCAACCAGTGCCCCACAATTGCTATATCAAAGCCTGTGATACGTGTTGTTCTGTCTGTGAGAAAGTGCATATAAAAGAAGGAAATATTTTATTTGACGCACTCAACACATTTTATTTATGTTATATGGCGTCGGACATATGGTTAAGGACCACACAGATATTGAGGGAGGAAACCCGCTTTCGCCACTTCATGGGCTACTCTTTTCAATTAGCAGCAAGGGATATTTTATATGCAGCATCCCATAGACAGGACAGCACATACCACAACCTTTGATGTACCAGTTGTGGTGCATTGCTGTAGCAAGAAATAACGCAATGGGCCCACCAACAGGGATCGATCCCAAGACAACCGTGAATAAAGCGAGCACTTTACCATTGGGCTATGGCATATAAAAGATACCATGCTACTAATGAAAAAATGTAGCGTATTTCCTCCATGTGTAAAAAAAATAGCAAATGTTTGTTAAATCAATAGCCGATGATTAATAAACCAATGTGATCTGGTGGTGTTCTTAAACTAACCAAACTTTAACAGAGTTGAGCCACCTTTGATGTATGTTCAGTTACTAGGTTTGTTTTGTTTAACGACACCACTGAAGCACACTGATTTATTAAATCATCGGCTATTGGATTTCAAACATTTTGTAATTCTGACATACAGTCCTAGAGAGGACACCCACAACATGTTTCCATTCATAGCAAGGGTTCATGTTTATGCACCATCACACACTGGTGCACTGGCTGGAACGAGAAATAGCCCAATGAGCCCATTGACAGGGATCAATCCTAGATCCTGCCGTGCATCAGGCAAGTGCTTTACTACTGGTCTATGCCCCACCCCTTGGACAGCTATTAATGCAAATAGAAGAGAAAATCACAATTCAGTATTTTACGATTTATTCATGACAATGATACACATGGTTTTATCTATTTGTACAAACAGTGCAATGTACACAGGTAAAAAAAAAAAAACAGAAAAACACATAAAAAACTTTGATTTTTGCAAAATGACTTCATAATGTGCATGATTACAAATGATAATGACATACATACACTGTATATCCTTTACAAAATAACCCTGAAAAAATACAACAAAAACAAAATAAATGAAAAAAAGAAAAACATTAAAAAAACATAAAAAATAAATAAAAAGTAAAACATTACAAAATTAGTAATGCAGGGACTTGTTGAATTTCCGATACAGAGCACAGTGACGTAGAAAACGAGATTCAAAACACAACAGGGTCTTATGTTCCGAGTTATATATATATATATATATATATATATATATCTATCTATATATTGATGAACTTCCCTTCATTCTACAGGTGTATATCATATTACAGGTATGTACATTTGTACAGGTATTCTCAATAACAAAGTATCACATTTATGTGACAGATTCATCTAGACACATAGTTAAAGCTCTGCAATAAGTCATCTGCTACTGTAACAGTATATATATATATCTGTGTGTGTGTGTGTACGTGCGTGCGTGTGCATGGTAAAATCTACAACATTAAAGGTCAACTTTATAATAAAAAAACTATGAGCTTACATGGTTTAAATTTATTTACTTTACTTTATACTTTGCATTCCAAATAACAAGTAAGAAGTAAAAAGTATTATTCCTAGTTTTGCTTTTATGTATGTGTTGCAAAGCGTCGTACAACATACTTATAATAAATGTTCTACATTTTATTTGAAAACAAGGACACCTTATACGTGACATTATTTTTAGCATGTACACCATATAGCAGATGTAGAAAATAATACAAAACTGTTAACTCTTGGTCGTTTTTTCAATTTAACCAAAAAGAAATTTCAAAGCATGATTTTTAATAAAAAATTTGTTTTAGAAAATCGAAATAGCCTTTATGGGAAATGAAAACACATGTAACGCCACCTCCCGATATTAGACTTCAATTTGGGAAAACATATTTTTGTCTGGTTTTAACCTTACTATAAAGTTAACCATTAATGCTAATGCTAATATTATCTTAAGGCCACTGGGAGAATGTTCTATTTCTCCTGTTAATAATAAAACCTCACTTCATATACCAAACACGTTGATACCATTACTGAGTATAATTAAGTGCAGTTTAAAGATACTGAACATTCGAAATATGGCACCAATTGTATACTCCAATAAATGATTGGCAATGTACTCAAATGAATAAATAGTTTTTTTCATTAAGCTTGGAACATACTAAGCAGAATATTGCCTGTAGAGCGTATGAACAGGTGTGGATTGGGGTGGGCGTGAAGGGAATGTGGGGGGCTGAAGAGGTCTGTGTTTTAAAAAATATTCACAGCTAATATACAACTTCCATTTAAATAGGTACATGTAAACTGCACCCCCCCCCCCCCCTGCAAAAATAGTGGATCTGTACCTGATGAAACAGCATCTCAGTACTTGTGATTTGTAAGATTCCCAGCACTGTACACATTTGATATGTGTTTTATTACACCCTTATGACAATCAAAATGGTCAGACTACATTTTTACAATATATCTGTAATATAAGAGACACAATTCCACATAACATAAAAGAAAGCTTTCTTTTAAGTATGGTTATTATATCAGGTGTGAAAAAAAGACCACAGAGAGAGAGGTTTGTTTAATGGAATTTCAGTAGATTTTAAAACTACAGTAACATGTAATTGTGTGTAACATATGGTTACTGTGACGCTTGTCCAATTGTCACACAAGAAAACTGATTCTTTCACATAGGTTGCTTCCGAACAGGGGGTAAGGGTCTTTTAAACACATATTCTGACAGACAAGACACAGGGCTAGCTCTGCCATTTGCCAATTGCGAATTTTAAGCACAACTGGTTTAGTGGGTTAATTTAATTTTAATTTGGCGAAATAATTTTCTATAATGATTGACAGTTTCTTTAAATAATGGTAGGTTTAGATAATTTGGCAAAATATTTTGTACACCGAGAGCTAGCCGTGAGATAGCATATGCCACAACCGTAAAGCACTGGTTGGAATTGGAAAAAGCCAATGAATCCACCAAATGGGATTGAACTTGCAATCCACAGAAACTCAAGTCAGGTGCGGATTGGGGTGTGTGTGAGGTGTAGCTTTCCTGCTTCTACTGTTTAAAGTTCTTACCGAGTATATGCAATTGCAAAATGGTTTTGCTTTTTTTGTTTTGATCTCATGTATAAGTAGTCATCGACACACAAACCCCACCCCCAGCAAAAAATATTCTGGATGTGTGCTTGCAGGCAAGTACTCTACCATGGAGCTATAACAATCCTTGGTGTCCAACAGATATATTATATTTGTAAGTAACACAATGAAAAAACTAAGATTTCTTATTCAGTGGGTCAATATATGTTCATATAAATCTATAAAATACTAAAATATATCCTTCAAATATATCCTACTGAAAAGTTGTTGACTTTATTTAGCATAAATTGTTAACTTGATACTACCCCGAAAATAATTTTGTGACCAATGGTGGTGTTGGTGGTGGTGGTGGCGAGGGTGGGAGAAAAAAAACAATTAAGTAATAGTTGGAACAGTATTCGACTGGCTAAAGTCCGAGGGATCAGTCAAATTCTCAATTCTTTGTGTTGTTAGTCTGCATGAGACAGTTTTAGGGTTTTTTGTCCTGAGGATGTCAGTATTTCGCTAATAAAATATTATGACAAATATGCATGTCTTAAAGGCATATTGTCACAGATTATTACCTGAACAAAAATAATTTGATTTGTCCCTAAAGGTACTTTATTCAACCATCTTCATAATCACCATACTCCATTTATTAATGACATTTTGTAAAAATAATTGAATTATGGTAATGTTCCATAATTCAAAAACTAAAATTGCAGAGAGGGTTGACATGGATTTCACTCCACCATGGTTCAGTTAGGGTGATGCAATAGCTAGATTTGGTTTCCAACAATTAATGTAATGTTTAGTTATTATCCATTTTTAGAGAAATAAGATCCTTAAATCCGTGACAGTATGCCTATAATAAAGGAAACATGCATACAATGTCTACAAGTCTAGTTTAACTGTTCTTTTCAATTAAGTACATATATTTTGCTCATATAAACACATAAAATTATTTTCGTTCAAAAAAAAAAAAACATCAATAAGTAATTGGTAGTTAAGGCAAGTTAAGTTTTAGGGGTTCCTACAATTATGTTACGGTTATTCAGAAAAGTAGTGAAACTCCTCTAAACCAGACACCTTTGTGACCAAGTAAAAAGTCTGGTTTTCAGAGGCATCCAGTTTAGAAAGGTTCTTTTCTACACAGATATTTAAAAAGGGACCAAGTAAAACATCTGTTTTTGATGGAATTCCTGTTTACAGAGGGTCCAGTTTTGAGGGAATTAGTGATTATAGAGGGTCCAGTTTTGAGGGAATTAGTGTTTACAGAGGGTCCGGTTTTGAGGGAATTAGTGTTTACAGAGGGTCCAGTTTTGAGGGAATTAGTGTTTACAGAGGGTCCAGTTTTGAGGGAATTAGTGTTTACAGAGGGTCCAGTTTTGAGGGAATTAGTGTTTACAGAGGGTCCAGTTTTGAGGGAATTAGTGTTTACAGCAGGTCCGGTTTTGAGGGAATTAGTGTTTACAGAGGGTCCAGTTTTGAGGGAATTAGTGTTTACAGCAGGTCCGGTTTTGAGGGAATTAGTGTTTACAGAGGGTCTGGTTTTGAGTTTCACTGTATTATATTTGGGGAGGAGGAGTGTGTTTATAATTACCTCCCTCCCACAAATTACAGTTACACGTTTTCCAACCATCCTCAAAATACATTGACTCCAATACACACTGCATGAAATAAAAACTGGCTTTTCACTGTCAAACAGTACTAGTCTACTTGTGATTTAACTACATGCAATGTACATGTATTTAAATAAAGTAAATAATTTTTGGGTTTTTGTTTAATTATATCAACACCACGTAACTGTAAATAAAATGTGTTGAGTGCATTGTTAAATTAAAACATTTCCTTCCTTCCTTTCCTTGTTTAATTATAGATAGAAAAAAATTCAAATGAAGAATATCGTCCTCATATATAAGAGGAGGTACACAGCATAAAGAAAATATTCCGAACTTAATTGATCTGTGTTGTATATATACTGCACAACAAAAGAAACACAAATTTTAATTCAGTTTTCTTTATTTAGTCTGATTCTCATTAAAAAAAAATTGTATCTGTGAAAATTATCAGTGTCTTGGGAACATTTTAGCAACATGCATTTTCACACTTACTACTTACTGAATTAATTTATTAAGAATATAAATACATTAAAATGTATGTTTCTTTTGTTGTTGAGTATAGATTATCTCCTAATAAATACACCAAAGATAACTGCAAAATGCAGTATATTTGTTTTTAGAATGGATAAAAGATTTTTTTTTTTTAGTCATAACCCTTAATGTTTTGGATTTACCATAGTCCGACACCCAATAGCAGATGTATTTTTCATACTGGATGTCATTAAACATCTATTCTATTCTTTTAAATAGTAACTGTTGAAAGCTGCCTCAGTCTTTTAAAGTATTTTCTGGCTCTATTTAAAACTACTATGGACCCACAAAATGTGTTTGTAAATACATTACACAGAGTGCTGGATTAGACAGATGTCACCCATGATATTGTCAATGGACTCATGTGATATTGTCAATGGATTCATTGATCGTGCTGGTATACAAAGAAATCTGGATTATGCAGGTGGGTTTTTTCTTTAACGACACCACAAGAGCACATTGATTAATTAATCATTGGCTATTGGCTGTTAAACTTTGGTAATTTTAAATTTAAGTCACAGAGGAAACCCGCTACATATTTCCATTAGCAGGAAGGGATCTTTCACATGCACTTTCCCACAGACAGGACAGCACATACCATGGCCGTTGATAGAGAATGGCTCCACTGAGGTGATTTGATCCTACATCACACAGGCACCTGATATGAGTGCTCTACAAACTCAGCTGGATTACACAGATGACAGAATGAATGGATGACAGAATGAATGAATGAATGAATGGATGGATGAATGAATGTTTAACAACACCCCAGCACACAGATTACAGAGTCCACTGTATGTCTATTTGGTGTCTACAACTGATGAATAGTGCCAGAAATCCCACTGTATAGCAGCAAAGTTTGTTTCGTTTTATGACACCACTAGATCACATTGATTTATCAATCAACATCTATTGGATGTCAAACATTTGGTAATTTTGACATCGTCTAAGAGAGGAAACTTGTTACTTTTTTCCCATTGGTAGCAAGGGATCGTTTATATGCACCATCCCACAAACAGGACAGCAGATACCACAGCCTTTGATTTACCAGTCGTGGTGCAATGGATGGAACGAGAGATACTTCATACGTGTATTACATGTGAGAAATGTGGGGTGAACAAGAAAGGACAGGGAGGGAAGGACAGGCAGAAACAATGGAACGAGGGACAGGACGAAGCTATAGTATTAAAACGTACCCACATTGTAGGATTGTTAAAATCGGGAGCACTACTTAATATACACTAGTTAACCCCACATCTATCCCATCCCTGCACCCTCCCAAAACAAGAAATAATAGAATAACAACTTCATAACCTCACTTCAATGGTTAAAACCTGGTTGTGGTATGGACATTTAAAACGTATATTTTGATTACAATAAAATTGTTATGTAAGATACATGTAAATGCATTTAGAACACAGTACATGGTATTTACAGTGAAACCCCACTAAACCGGACACACTCTAAACCAAGTGAAATATCCAGTTTTAGAGGTATCTGGTTTACAGAGGTTAAGTTCTGTACTGATTTTTAAAAAGCAACTAAAAATGTCTGGTTTTGACAGAATTCCAGTTTATAAAGGGTCCTGTTTTGAGGGGTTTCACAGTACATGCACATTGGCAAAGAGTTTTGTTCAGCTTTTCATATTTCATTCAAATGTACAGTATACATGTACATGTACAATGCATTCTAACATTAAATGAGACTTTAGCATTCTTTAACTGGTAAATTTTTAAAATATTATTTGTTTATAATGCAAATCTATATAAATGATTCAGGTATGTTGTGACAAAGCTTAGCAAGACGATTTGTCTAAAAGTGATTGTCACATTAAATACTGCCCTGCCATAAAAAAAAATATATATATATATTTTCAAAAATAAAAAAACTAGTGAGTTCTTTAAAAAAAAAGAAAAAAATTAAACAAGGTCCTCACAACCAAAAATAAGTTGTACTACACTGTATCTTTTAATTTTGGGTAAAAGATATGTGATCAAAGAGAACTTGCTGGTGTGTAACGATGTTTTGTCATGGTATATACCCAGTATACACGTACATGTATGTACAGAAAAATATCCTTGCTTTAAAGTCTGAACCAAATAGTTAACAACTATGACAAATTACTCTTCTACATTAATTAACGTTAGATTTTGTCCACTTTTTATCCAGACACAAAATGTGAAAAAATAATTCCAGTGAGATGGCTTCCACATGGCAGATGGTGAAAAATTGCATGTATTTTACCCTATGCTATCTCAGCGAGTCGATAATGGTGACATCATTAGTCTCGTATGTGTCACTGTAATGGTTTTGTCATGATTTATGTTTTGACAAAAAGTGGAGAAAATCTAACAGTAATTAAAGGTAGGAGAGTAATTTATCATAGTTTTTAGTTGTGTGATTTTGGTAATAAATGTATTTGTAGCAAAAATAGTCACAACACTGAAGGAAAATTCAAAATTAAAAAAAAATATATATCGAAAATTTAATTTTTAACATACACTATCAACATATATTAGGATTTTATTTTTTGGGGACTATTGATAAATTTTATTGTGTATGGTCATATCTTGTGCGGATATGCATAGTTAGGTTATGGTATTGTTTTTTTAAACCAACTTCATGGTTTCAATTATTTTTTAATTTATTATATCACTATCAAGAATGCAAAAAGATACAAATATATTACCTTTACAAAACGTTTTTTAAAATCTACTTCTACATACACAAAATACTATATTCAGATATCCAATTTTAAATGTGTGGGGTTTTAAAAAAAAAAGAGCATTTTTTAAACATTTGTTTCTTTAACAATAAAAACACACTATTGTGTTCGTATACGTACAACTGTATATATAAATAACAATAATCTATTAAAATGGTGTGGTTTATGTTATTTTGGTCCACTGACACCTACAAGGCAGATGTACACATAAGTACAGGTATATTTAAATTCAATGTTTTACAAATATTCAGAAACCACTGGCCCCTACAACAGTACATGTACTGTATTAAATGTACATACAAGTAGTGATAAAAAAATGCAGCATTCATAACATGCCATGATCAATAATTCCACCAGTTAAAACTGAACTGAAGGTTGCTGGATTCAGTTCTATAAATACTGTATAAATACTCAACAAAATTAATTAAGGACTAGTACTAGTAGACATTTTCTACATTTTTCTTAAAAGTGACAGACCCTAGTTTTTAAACATTACAGCATATTTTTCACTGTTCGAGCCATTTTTGGTAACTGAAACCAGACATTACTTATATTTTGTTGTTTAGATTATCCATTGTTGTACAGCCATGTGTTTATAGTTGTCCTGGTGTTTGTAATACTGCAAAATGCATTTTTCATATTTCTAAAAACGCATGTGCCTATGAGAAGTAACGGTTATAGAAAGAATCTCTAGTCACTTTTAAGAGGGTTTCCCCCCATTTCACTGACACACACTCTTGTTAACAGGTTTTAGATTAACCAAAGTTAGTTGCCCGGTATGGGATTTTGAAACCTGTTGAGCTTGAAGCGTTCCAGTTAGTGTAGTTGTAGTAATCCTCATATCTCAGGTCACGTTTACGCAGGACGCAGAGCTTCTAGAGTATGGTAGCCCTACTCCCATGGCTTGTGATATTCAATGTTGGGCTAGTAAATAACTACTATTGCCATGTCCAACGGCTAGTGAAAAAAAGTTGTCAAATACTGCATTTAAGTTGATTTTGTAAATATGAATATCCTGCTCACAACCCCACCCCCACCCCCAATCTTAGTGTTTTTAATCTCCCTCTTTAGGTAACATGTCTGATTATTACTATTAGTAAAATTGTATTAAATAAAGTATGGCTAGTGATTTTTTAATTGTGACTAGTACATTTTTGTAAATCACTGATCCCATGGCTAGTGGATTTTGTAAATCACTGATCCCATGGCTAGTGGATTTTGTAAATCACTGATCCCATGGCTAGTGGATTTTGTAAATCACTGATCCCATGGCTAGTGGATTTTGTAAATCACTGATCCCATGGCTAGTGGATTTTGTAAATCACTGATCCCATGGCTAGTGGATTTTGTAAATCACTGATCCCATGGCTAGTGGATTTTGTAAATCACTGATCCCATGGCTAGTGGATTTTGTAAATCACTGATCCCATGGCTAGTGGATTTTGTAAACATTCTAGAAGCCCTGGTTTACGTCACCTGCCTGTCAATTAAAAGAGTTTTCACTCATAACAGCTGTACTGTGTACACGTACAGCTAGTTTTCACTCATAACAGCTGTACTGTGTACACGTACAGCTAGTTTTCACTCATAACAGCTGTACTGTGTACACGTACAGCTAGTTTTCACTCATAACAGCTGTACTATGTACACGTACAGCTAGTTTTCACTCATAACAGCTGTACTATGTACACGTACAGCTAGTTTTCACTCATAACAGATGTACTATGTACACGTACAGCTAGTTTTCACTCATGGCCTGAAACTGGTCTGTGACTTTATTCAAAATACAAATGATTTTCATTTTACAAAACAAACAAAGCTTGAATTCTTCATCATTGTTATTATGTTAATAATGGTTAAAATTTACTCCAACAACATTTAGAAATCATCTGTGATGAAGACATACATGTAGTACCATACTGGACATAATTTACTCCAACAACATTTAGAAATCATCTGTGATGAAGACATACATGTAGTACCATACTGGACATAATGTTAATACAGTTATAATACACATACATGTAGCAGCAGAAATTGACCAAAGTCTATAGACCCTTAATTAATTTTGTTGAGTATATTTACAGAATTCTCCACTCACACAACCGGCTTCCACCTCACACTACCAATAGTACAATATCTTGTCTTACACATTAGAATTTCAATAAATGATTGCTTAGGCTTATTTTGATGGTCATATGAATCTCAGACCTTCTTTGTACCCTATATCACTGTGTATTATTCGACTCACTGTATAGGTGAAACCTTCAATATCTGATACAAAATGGTTGGCATCATGCACAAATATTTACCTAGTTGAATTAGACACAAATATAGAGAATAACTGGTTAATGTCTCAAGATATCACATTTATCCTGCGAAAGGTTAGAATGGCAAAAGCTGCGAGTCTCTGCCGAGTGGCATTAACCATTGGACCTGTGCAGGATAAAGCCGATATGCTAAGACAGTAACCAATAATTTTATTTATTCTGCAATCTTACATAATATGGCAAATAAATAAATGAACGGTTTTTAATACGCAACTTTTATAATTTCAGGGCTCGAAGTTAATGATGGCACCGACGGCAATTGCCGGTTTGAGATATAAATTACCGTAGGTAGGAAGCATCACCGCTCCTCAATAATGGCAAACTGTATACATGTCCACACATTTTGATATCTTGTTGGCTACAATATCTCTACACCAAAATAAAATAGAACTTAAATAGCAACAAGTTTTTTGGGTTTTTTTCTTTAAAACAAAATTAAAAATTATTATTATTCAAATTATTTATTGTTATATTCTTGACATCACATCAGTTGTTTACGTTGTTGGGTTACAGGTCAACATTCCTTTGCTGGTCATAAGCAGGGTAAAAGCAGTTCTGTCCAAAAAAGCTACCGTAATTTTTTTGAGCAGTGACCAAAAATATAGAAATATATTTACTCATATCTTGCCAATATACACAGTGATTGCAGGATACTAGATATTTCAACTGATCGAACCAAATCTTTTGGTGACCCAATCAAAGTACAAATACTATTAAAATAATTATTAATAATTTAACATCACTGTAACAGAATACAAATATTGGTTGAATGTTATCCCCTAATGTGGGACATTTTTGTTGAGTCAAACATTTGAAATTAAATTCTATTTAACAACAACCCAAAGTTCTACAATCTGTTTTTCACTAATGTTTGCAACTGTTTTGACTGGTTTCAAAAGTGGTAATTCGGTTTACTATATAGCATTAAAAAAACATCCCGTTTAGTGAATGTCAGTGACAAGTGGTGATTCGGTTTACTATATAGCATTAAAAAAACACCCCGTTTAGTGAATATCAGTGACAAGTGGTGATTCGGTTTACTATATAGCATTAAAAAAAAAACCGTTTAGTGAATGTCAGTGACAAGTGGCAATTCGGTTTACTATATAGCATTAAAAAAAACCCCGTTTAGTGAATGTCAGTGATAAGTGGTAATTCGGTTTACTACAATGTATATAGCATTAAAAAAACACCCCGTTTAGTGAATGTCAGTGACAAGTGGTAATTCGGTTTACTATATAGCATTAAAAAAAAACCCCGTTTAGTGAATGTCAGTGACAAGTGGTAATTCGGTTTACTATATAGCATTAAAAAAACACCCCGTTTAGTGAATGTCAGTGACAAGTGGTTTGCCGAACGTACCCCAGGGCAGATTGAGTAACATCACTGTCTTCCCATCAATAATACATTTGTCCATAATCTTTCTTTAAAAACATATATATACCGTTTCCTATGTAACATACCTGCAGAATGCCATTTCAATAAGAGGTTTGTTAGTAGGAGTTTTAATTCTTTTTTACACGCCACAAATTTTTATTAATAAAAAATAAAAAATAAATGAAAAAGCAACAGAGTTGAAGCGACTGGCATGAATGAATCTGTGTGGCTACAGCAAACAACTGATTTTTAGCATTAACTGACGTAATAAGACAGAATCTACGAGACTGACATGTCCACCCAACCCACGGAGAATGAACCCTGTGTGTGCCAGGAGACTAGGTAAAAACTGCCACATCATACAGAGAGAGAACACACGAGGACAACACAGTACCACTAAAGCTAGGCTCAGACTACCAACTGTCATGAAGGAGTTGTCAATTTAACAGTTGCTCTTAATTTCCCCCACTCCTGACTTACAAATAGTGTGCTCAGATTAATAACTAATAGGTCATAGACGTTGTATATGATGGAAATCGAGTTGTAAGAGTATTCAGACTAGCAACAACCTGTGCTTATAAAACGTTTGAAAGTCTAGACTCAATCTATAATGACATCACGCACATAAACAATTTTACATAAACAATTTTGTATGGCATTGCCATGATGTTAAGTCTTTGGCTCTTATTAGCCTCGAGTCCAGATTCTAAATGTTTTATAAGCACGGGCAGTCGTAGAAGTCGAGAGATCAGCGAGTTGGCCAACTTTGTTGTGAAAGGTGATAGCCTGATCCTAGCGTACTGATGACAACATGTGACTACAGCACTGGGTTGTCCACAGAATATGCTCAGACTAGCATCCATACAAGTTGAGAGACGGGCAAGTTGGCCAACTATGGTGTGACAGTAGGTAGTGTGACCCTAGCATACCAACAATGACAGCACGTGACTATAACACTAGGTCGTCGAGAGAATCGGAGCAGGTCTTGGCGGGAGTCTGTATGAAGTGGATGAGCTCAGCGGGTTTGTCCGACTGGCTGATGATGGTGTCGTCAAGAATGGTCTCCTCGAGGAACACGCGGTGACCAGGCACTTCGAGCTGCATGATGCCCTCATCACCCAGGTCCTGTCTTATACACACCGTACCCACAACCGTTGTACGCCGGGCAACCGGGGCAATCACCTCACGTGGTTTGGGGCTCTCTGTATCTGCTATATTACTATTATTATTATTGGTTTTATTATTATTATTGTTGTTGTTTGTACTGTTGTTGTTGTTATTGTTATTGTTGTGGTTTTCTGGATGTTTGTTCTTATTGCTACAGGTATTGTTGGGTGAAAGTTCCACTGGACTTTCGATCTCTATTTCCAAGTTATTGACACCATCCGATCGAATGAATGCTTGCATCTTGTAATCGTCTATGCTGATACACACATTGCACTCTCCGTCTCGCGTAATCCGACTCATCTCTTCCCTCAGGTCATCGTCAATGTCTTTACACGACGAATAGAACTCTTTGGTGTCCATCTTCTCTGACAGCTTAAGAGAACTACTAGACATCACAGAATCCTCAATGATACATCTGTACTTCTCCAACATCATTGCCTTGTCATCATCGGCAAAAGTATTTGAGTGAAAATCTTTTGAAAGGTCCGATTTGTCACAGTGTCTCAAAAACTGATCCCGAAAGTACGCCATTTTGCTACCGTTTCCTGAGAATACAGATTCCATGGGTGGGAACTGTGCATGGTAGATGTATGGTTCACTGGGGGGACGAAAAGGGGAGTAGAGACTCCCTGTGTACATTGGCGGAGCTGCGAACCTGCTCCCCGGGTAGGTTTCTTGTGACGCGGAGTACTGTACAATGGGTAGTGTGGGAAGACTGGTACTCGGTACCGGGGGCACCGGGGGTGGGGGATAGAATGGAGGATTCATGGGTGGTCCAAGAGAGGAAGGTGTGCCGAACGGGACTGGGGGTCTGAAGTCCGAGTTGATGTTGAAGGGCATGTGGTGGTGATGAGGGTGGTGCGGGAATGAAGGCTGAGCGGGCATGGAGTAGCGACACGCGTCAGGGAGACTCATCCTGCACGACGGACTGGCTCCCATGTTCATGTTGTTAGTCTGAAAGTTGTACGGGCTGGGCAGGCCCGGTGGGGGCCACACATGTCTGGGGGGGCCGTATGCCATCCCATATTGCTCCGATGGAAACGGCCGCAGCGACTCCATGCCCAGTGGGGGTCTCAGCTGATCGGCCTGAAATGGACGTAAATGATTGTTCTGAAATTGTCTCAGCGATTCACTTTGCATATGGTGAAGAGGATCGGTTGGCATCGGCCGCAGCTGGTCTACACTGACGGGTGTGGGTGGAGCCTGACTGGTGGGTAGCGACCTCACTGTGTCCGACGACATGGGGCGCATGTCTGCGTGTGGCGATCTCGCCTGGTCCGCTGAGTGCGACCTCAGGACGTCGGCTTGCGGCGGAGACTGGTACGACGACCGGAGTGGGTCTGGAGGGGGAGGCACGGGCAGCTGTCGTAACGGATCGGGCTGGAAACCTGCGGGCAGTGGATCGACCCCCAGCAGCGGCCTGTGAGGGTCCGGCGTCAGATGCTGGTGGCTGTTGGTCGCGGAGCTGTTGCCCGGGATGTACGAAGGACTCGGTTGAGGCGGTCTGCAGTGCGAGCCGTCGACGCTGATCGGAGACAGTGGCGACGTGCTGTTCTGCACCGGGGTGGACACACACGCCGACGACGATGCTGCCGAGGGTGACTGACTGCTAGACGGGTGTCTGCTGCTGCTGGACGGCGGGACGCAGTCTCGAACCCGAGACGGCTTCTTGCGCAGGTACAGACACTTGCGGTAGATGCACGACTGTTTGAGGACGTCGCGACGCAGACAGAAGTGACACTTGTCGCAGTTCTCCTTCACCTGACACGGGCCGCACTGACCACACTTGCGGCGCCGCTTGAGCCGGAGTTTGCCGGCCGCACTGTCCTGGAGGCTGGCCCAGTCGGACTCGCTGTGGCCCGTCGGGCTGATGAGGTCGTCGTCGTCGTAGTCACCGTTGTCGTTGTGCTCTACGATGTACTCCTCGTCGTCATTCGCCTCGATCTTCATCGGCAGGTGATAGTTGTCCATCGTCCAAGCTAGCCCACTCACCTACAAACACAAGAAAATAACCAGGTGATAGTTGTCCATCGTCCAAGCTAGCCCACTCACCTACAAACACAAGAAAATAACCAGGTGATAGTTGTCCATCGTCCAAGCTAGCCCACTCACCTACAAACACAAGAAAATAAGTTATATGTCGACCAGGTTATAGTTCTCCATCAGGTGATAGTTCTCCATCGTCCAAGCTAGCACCACTCACCTACAAACACACAGGAAAATTTCGTGAGCGTTTCTCAGCACGAGTTTATCGATACAGTGAATTTACAGCTTAAAATCTGAGAAGGAAAAGATGGCTTTCTGTATCTACATGTACAAATGAGTTATTCTTTGTAGACATTTTGCTCAGTAAAACAATGAGCAAATAATCTATAAAGACTTAACCTGCAATTTAATCCTACTTTCGAGCATGCTTGTTAGTACCACCTCAACCAATTTCCGATTTAAAATAGTGCCCAAAATACTCCGGAGTTGGAATTTATGAGTTGTAAACTCTTGAGCCACCTACATCTTTTCAATTTAGAAGAAAAATAGTGATAAAATGCCTCTCTGAACTGTTTAAATGATAAAAATAAACCACATCGAAGACTGCAAAAATAGTGGGGAATTATTTTAATCCCATTTTGTGCTATTCCAGTAGGGAAAATTTCAATAAAGTATGAACTGCACCATTTTTCCCAGGAAGAAAAAAGTATTAAAAATAATCTCCCACCATTTTTGCAGTCTTCAATGGCATTTTTAAGATGTATGCTTTATTTTTATCATTTAAACGGAGTTTAGAGAAGCATTTTATCACCATTTTTCTTCTAAATTGAAAAGGTGCAGGTCGCTCGATTGGCCATTTTTTTCGGTGTTTAAAAATCATGAATTCCAGGCATTCAAGTCATAAACATAATGAATTTTAATTGGAGGTTTAGCCAAATTGTTATTATCTTCTTTTTTTCAAGATTCATTTGTTTTAATATTAGTAAAAAATGTGAATGTCATACATTAGTGCTGTCTATTTTGATGGAACTGGAACCTACTTCCTTACAAGTCAATCTAATTAAAATTAGCTCCACTATTATATGTGGATCTAACAGCAGCCCGTTGGAGCTCATGTCCAGCTGACCTTTCATTTGACCAATCAAAACCTTACTTGCAAAATCATGCCAGTGATTTGAAAAAAATTTGAAAACATTCGGGATTATGCCGAGGGTATACAAAATGATTCGGGTGAATTACGAAGTATGCCGGAAACTAATTGCAATATAAAATTTTATATAAAATTTGTTTCAAGATGAAAAAAAAAACCCGTGATGGTATAGCCATCAAATCTGTTTATACTAGTATACAATCCAAAGTTTATTACTGCACTTTTCTCCCTGTTTTTTCAATGTTGAAATAGACCAACAAGTTCACCTATTGCATAAATAGTCTCGCCCGATATTTTTAGAATGTGTATGCTCCCAAATAATGCTGTAAAAGGCGAAGTGTAATTGGACGATATGTAAATTGTTATTTATAGATGAAATGTCACCTGGACATGGCAGTCCATGCAATGCTGGCTAGACCCAGTAGAGCTAATTTTAATCAGATTGCTTACAAGTGCACCCAAACACAAACAAGTGGTGTGTCCGGGACGCCGAACGATCACAATCACTTTGACTGGTACCATGTTCTATCAATCATACCCCATTCCTCTAACGTTGGGCACAAAAACCAGTCTAGCAAGTGACCGTGATTGATCATACTTACCAATTGACAACTCAGAAATATCAATTTCCAAACATGTACACCCGAATGCAGCACAAGTACTATACAGGTACACATAATCTACAGGAAATTACACATACAACACTCAATCATGGTACATGTTCACGAATGTAATATGCATCGTATACTTTGATAATCAGAAATAGTGAACATGCACACGTATGTGTGTGAAGTTCTAGAACAATGAATATACCCTGTAGGCCTGTAGAAACCCAACATGATTTCAAATTATTTGGAGGTTTTTGTTGTGGGTTTTTTATTCCATAAAATAAAGATAAACATGTGGCTTGTGCCTTATGTGTTGGAAAGCTGCATACCCAGACCACCAACACATACTAACACTTTAAAACTACATTCCCTGGAATATTTTTATTTAAGCATATAGAACAGAAAATCCAATTACGTTTGGTGCATATATGATGCCGCACTCCGCATTGGTTTCACTATGCTGGCTTATCCAGGTCAAAAACAAAGCCATGATTTTGAAAGTGGAACACTTTTGATGGGCTCGTACCGATTTCGGTTTTCATTGGCTTATCACAAGTATAGAATTCCCCAACAAGAGATCACGTGAGATTTCGAGATTGAGGGGTCATCTCATATCTCTAAAACATATTTATATCCATAGAGGTATGGTACAACGCCTTTCCAGGAGTCGGTAAGTGGTAAATTTGCCTTGAAATTTTGACAGTGGCCAGCTGTTGGCATACGCGTTACATGTAAGGGGGTGTTACTAATTACGTAACGCTCTAGGGGTAGAGGAAGAGGGTACTGTGTTCGATTTACATAACATTTTTCAAGACTATATGTTATTTTTATTCATTACTTAGACCTAAAAAGGTGTTTTTTGGAAATGCGCGGTCAGTCTAGGATCGATCCCCATTGGCGGGTATACAAAAAGATCATGGTATGTGATATCCTGTCTGTGGGATGGTACATATAAACAATCCCTTACTAAAAAAAAAATGTAGCGGGTTTCCAAGGCGCGTGTGCAGGGATTTCAGCGGGGTTGGGGTTATAGACTGTTAAGTGAAGTTTATATGGGGCCATGCTCCCCCAAAAAATACATTTCAATTTTTTTTAAGCTTGGGCAAGTAAGGGTTTCAACCTCCAATACCCTCCCCCTGCACATGCACCCGATTCCTCTCTAAAATTATATGTCAAAATTACCAAATGTTAGACATCCAACAGCAGATGGAAGGTAGGATAGGATATGTTTTATTTAATGATGCACTCAACACATTTTATTTACGGTTATTAAATCAATATGCTTTATCTTTGATGTCGTTAACCCCCCCCCCAAATTTACCTTTTCCAAACAAAATAATATTTATTTGAATTTCTCGATTTTAACATGTAAAATTAAGAAGTGAAAACATTCATTGTCTACTTTAGTATATTTTATTTTAAAAATATATACATGATTAATGTGTTACTAGTAGTATACGAACTAAACTTTGAAAGTTCTACTAACACTTTATAAAATATCAATTCTGAAATAGGAAGGTACAACTGTTGATAATACGTTGTCAAGATCAAACCAGTTTTAACTAGACTCTAGTAAGGTATCCTCAACCGAACGTTCTTTGTACAGTGCAAGATTTCTCTTTTAATATTTTGAGACAAACCCTACAATTTGAAATCGGCAAACGCACATGTTAACTGAAACTGACTACAGGCTGTCATTTGTGCTTTGCCGAGCTATGGTGGCACAGTCGACGAATCAAGTGTATACGTTTGACGATATCCGTTCATAGCGAACACACACACGACTTTTTAAAAAGTGCATTTGAGCTTGTATTTCATATTTGTACATGTAACTTTAACAAATAAAAAAAGCATAATTTTAGAGTTAAAAATTTTTTTTTTATTATTCCTGCTAACTGGAGGCAGTCATTTTCTTTTGTTTTCAAGGTGTTCAGTACTCTAACTTGGGGCGAAGTGATGTCAGCTCCAACCAACTCCTGTATGCACAGCGTAAACAAAAGCAGTAATTTTACGACAAAGCGATTCGCTTTGATCAACATAAATCAACATAAATGACTTGATAATATAATAAAGTATTTAACTAAATGACCGGCCTCGGTGGCGTCGTGGCAGGCCATCGGTCTACAGGCTGGTAGGTACTGGGTTCGGATCCCAGTCGAGGCATGGGATTTTTAATCCAGATACCGACTCCAAACCCTGAGTGAGTGCTCCGCAAGGCTCAATGGGTAGGTGTAAACCACTTGCACCGACCAGTGATCCATAACTGGTTCAACAAAGGCCATGGTTTGTGCTATCCTGCCTGTGGGAAGCGCAAATAAAAGATCCCTTGCTGCCTGTCGTAAAGAAGAGTAGCCTATGTGGCGACAGCGGGTTTCCTCTAAAAACAGTGTCAGAATGACCATATGTTTGACGTCCAATAGCCGATGATAAGATTAAAAATCAATGTGCTCTAGTGGCGTCGTTAAATAAAACAAACTTTACTTTTTTTTTATTTAACTAAATATATTTAAATTTGCATTAAAGGGACAGTCAACTTAAACAAGAGCCTTATATGTTAGAAAGATGCATACCCGGACCACCAACACAAACATATACTGACACTTTAACAAATGAAAAACGCGTAATTTTAGAGTTCATAAAAAAAAAAGAGATTATTCTTGCTAACTGGGGGACATCCATTTTGTTTTGTTTTTGTGGCGTCCGGTGCTACAGCTTGGGGCGAAGTGACGTCAGCTCCGACCAACTCCTATATGCACAGTGTAAACAAATGCTCTAATTTACAAGGCACTTCGCTTTCATCAACCAGACTTGTAAAACATAAATGACTTGATAGTATAATAAACTATTTAACTAAATATATTTCAATTTGCATCAATAGAATGAAATGGGGTTATAGTATTTTTCTCTTTTAAAAAAATCCAAAGAAAAAAAGCATATTATTAGGCCTATTGGTAGGGTACGTTCAAAAAAAAACGACCACTCATGATACTCTAGTGATAATTTTTTTTTTTTTGAGACCACGTAATTCATCAGTTTTGTGATTTTAGATGGGAAAGTCTACTTAATCAAGGGTTTTACAGAATTATTTACAGTAATAAAGCAGGACAGCTGATAATGTCTGTGCAGTTATCACACAATACCCTGTGATTTTAAGGGTCTGTGTCTAGACACATTGACTGGGGACTGTCTAAATATACACCTGCCAATCAGGAACCACAGGCACAGGCCATGGAAAGAAAAGACCAATTAACTAAGAAACACTCTGATTACTATTTCAGCATGTGGGTTACTTCATGGACAAATCATAATAGTTATTTCGACACTTTGACAATGATGGTTTATTTTGTATTAAAAAATAATATATACTTATTGCTGGCTTACTGGGATAGATATTATTACACAACATTGCAATGCATCCACAAAAATCAGGTACATTTTGGTTCTTCAGTTCTATGACTAATTCCTGACATGACACGTTAAATATTACGTAACCACTGGCTCGCCAGAGTGCGTATTCACTGGCATGGTACAAAATGGCTGCATAATAATATAATAGCTGTCACATTTAACCGTTTTATTAATTAAGTACATGTATATGATTTTATTAGTTGATATTAAGGAATATATCATTGAATATGCACACCAGTCCAAAAGCCTTGCGCGAGAGCACCCCTTTAACGGAACGAAATGAGGTTATAGTGTTTTTCTCTGTTAAATAATCCAAAGGACAAAATGTACACTATTAGGCCTATTGATATGCCACGTTGGTGCAAAAACGACAATACCCAAGTGATCATTTTCTTTTCTTTGGGACTTCATAATTGGTCAGTTCTGTGATTTTAGATGGGAAAGTCTACTTAATCAATAGTTTTACAGAATTATTTACAGTAATAAACCATATCCATTATCATTTAAGGGGCAACAGGTTATTCCACAATACCGGTATGTATTTTTGTGTCTAGACAGCTGTAATTAATTGGCTTGTCTGGTTACCTATCAAATATACACCTGCCAATCAGGAATCACAGGTAGAGGCAACTAACAGAATAGGCCATTTAACTAAAAAAAAACACTCCTTGTGTCATTTCAGTACATAGGTTAATGCATGGACAAAACATGGTACAATTATTTTGACTTGTTGTGTAGCCACTTTGACAATGGTGGTTTACTTTGTATTGAAAAATAATATGTACTTATTGCTAGCTTACTGGGATGTATATTATTACAGAACATTGCAATGTATGCCTATTTTATCATCCCGCAAAAACCAGGTAGATTTGTTTCTCTAGTTCTAAGACTCATTCCTGATGTTATGCATTAAGTATTACGTAACCACTGGCTCGCCAGAGGGCATTTTCACTGGAATGGAACAAAATGGCTGCGCCAGTTATATATAATAGCTGTCACATTTAACAGTTTTATTCATTAAATATGTTGATATTAAGCAATACTGTTGAAAATGCATACCAGGCTGGTAGGTACTGGGTTCGGATCCCAGTCGAGGCATGGGATTTTTAATCCAGATACCGACTCCAAACCCTGAGTGAGTGCTCCGCAAGGCTCAATGGGTAGGTGTAAACCACTTGCACTGACCAGTGATCCATAACTGGTTCAACAAAGGCCATGGTTTATGCTATCCTGCCTGTGGGAAGCGCAAATAAAAGATCCTTTGCTGCCTGTCATAAAAGAGTAGCCTATGTGGCGACAGCAGGTTTCCTCTAAAAACAAAGAGTGTCAGAATGACCATATGTTTGACATCTAATAGCCGATGATAAGATAAAAAATCAACGTGCTCTAGTGGTGTCGTTAAATAAAACAAACTTTACTTTTTTTGTGTTCTTCTATTTATGTTAATGTTTGTCTGTGGTACGACATGGTACACACTGTCCTAACTTTTAGGAAAGAGCAGACACAAGATTCTTTGAAACAAAAGTTCTTGGAACATATAGCCTACATGTATGTGGTGGCAGCTCTCGTCTCTGCACCCTCCTCTCCCCTCCTGTGTCCCTTCCTCTATCCCGTCTCTCCACCCTCCTCTCTCCCCTCCTGTGTCTTTTTCTCTCTCCCCTCCTGTGTCCTTTTCTCTCTCCCCTCCTGTGTCCCCTTCTCTCTCCCTCCTGTGTCCCTTTCTCTCTCCCATCTCTCCACCCTCTCTCCCCTCCTGTGTCCCTTTCTCTCTCCTCCTGTGTCCCTCCCTTTCTCCTCTTCTGCGTCCCTTTCTCTCTCCCCTCCTGCGTCCCTTTCTCTCTCCCCTCCTGTGTCCCTTTCTCTCCCTTCCTGCATTCCTTTCTCTCTCTCCTGTCTCTCCACCCTCCTCTCCCCTCCTGTGGCCCTTTCTCTCCCCTCTTGAGTCCCTTTCTCTCTCTCCTGTCTATCCATCATCCTCTCTCACCTCATGCGTCCCTTTCTCTCTCCCCTCCCTTCCCCGTTGCTTTCTCGCTCCCTCTCCCTACCAAGTTCCGATATAATCATATACATGTATATATATGTCAGACACCAAATAGCTTTAGCTTAAAATGTGCTGAAGTTTTGTAAAATAAATATTCCATATCTTTGATACACATGTATGTACATGTGTACAATGTGTATATGTTAGACACCTGCAGCGAACAGTTTAAATGTGTTGGAGTGTCTTCAAACAAACATTCCTTTCCTTTACTTGAATATTTACTGAGAATGTTATCAGCTGCTTTATTACACCACAGGCTTGTAAACTCGTTTCCCCTTACTCATCGGGTTACACGCGTTGGTGGTCTCCTGTGATGTTCAAACAGAAATCAACCCAAGAAACGCACACTAATGCCTGTACCAAACAATCACATGTATGGCAGTCTGTTTGACTTGCATGTAGTTTTAGTCACTATAACAGGGCTAGCATTGGCTGAGCAGAAAAATGTCGTCAAATTATCTAATAAACTATACAAAAAATGTAGAATCTTAGTTAATTTCGAACAAAATATCAATTATTACATGAATTTATTTTGCCAATTATTCTTAAAATAAAATTTGCCAATTGTTCTTAAAATTCGCAATTGGCAAATTTGGTGAGTGCCAGAGCTAGACCTCATTAATATGCAAATACTGAACAGCACTGAAAATGCACCGTGGCAGTCGTACAAACTAAACTATTGTATGATTAACAAACATGTTTTTTGTGGGTTTTCAATAAGTTACAGGCCTCTGATACTTGCGAGAGCGATGGTTTCGTTCGTGCGTCGTTCTTGTAAGTAAAGTTTAGCGTAACCCATTTTTCATTCATAATGGGTTACCTAAAAACGAATGGGTTACCTAAAAACTAATGGGTTACCTAAAAATGAATGGGTTACCTAAAAACGAATGGGTTACTTGAATTTGTTTTTGCATAATCCATAAAAAAATATATATATCAACATTGCAAGTTATAAAGTTCTATCAAAAACTAATATCAAAAGGGAAAATGGGGCGGAAGATAGCCCAGTGGCAAAGCTCTTGTTTGATGCACGGTCGGGTTTGGAATCAATCTCCGTCAGTGAGCCCATTGGGTTATTTCCCATTTCAGCCAGAGCACCATGACTGGTATAACAAAGGCTGTGGTATGTGCGATCATGTCTGTGGGATGGTGCACATAAAAAGATCCCTTGCTACTAATGAAAAAATGTAGCAGGTTTTCTCTCTAAGACTATGTCAAAATTACCAAATGTTTGACATCCAACAGCCATTGATTAATAAATCAATGTGCTCTAACAGTGTCATTAAACAAAACAAACTTCAACTTGAACTTGTTGTTATTTTTGACAAGTTCATCTATGTAAAAAAAATATTTCAGTACTCTACAGTACATGTAATGTTACGCTAACACACCAACTGTGTTACGCCAACACACCGACTGTGTTACGCCAACACACCGACTGTTTTACGCCAACACACCGACTGTGTTACGCCAACACACCTACTGTGTTACGCCAACACACCGACTGTGTTACGCCAACACACCGACTGTGTTACGCCAACACACTGACTGTTTTACGCCAACACACTGACTGTGTTACGCCAACACACTGTGTTACACCAAGACACTGACTGTTACGCCAACACACTGACTGTGTTACGTTAACACAATGACTATTACGCTAACATACTGTGCTGACAGTAACATTGCAAGTTACAAAGTTCTGTTAAACACTAATATCAAAAGGGAACATGTACATAAACTGTACTGCACTACATGTATATTTCCCCAACTAAACGATGACTCAACTGTGTGTATCTTCCTCATAACATACATGTACGTACCTTGATGGCGTAAACAAGAGACTTCAGGGGACTACACACATGCATGTATAGTTGTTTGAGTGTGCTCATAATTTCTGGTTCAGTGAGCTTACGAGTTGAAATAACATTCAAAAGTCAACTCAGAAAAACACAACAAATACCTGAATGACTTCACCTTTGAATTTACAGGAAAAATGGCACTGAAACTGATTTAATGATAAAAATAAAGTAAACATTTTAAATAAGCCATTGAAAACAATCGATTGTTTCAAAACTCAGGGGCCTAGCTTGGGATTTTCAGGTAGTATGCAGCATTCTTTGTAATCTCAGGAAACTAGGCCTCTAAAAGTGGATGGAGATTATTTTTAGTACCAGTAAGGCACATGATACACTCGTCAGTTTGATGGAAAACCATAGATATTAATGATATGTTAACAGGTATGATTCAATTCTAATTAAGCGAAATTTATGCAACAGGATGGATGAACAGTTTGTTTTAGACAACTAGTGATGTTATTGTATCCATGGGAGAAGGTGCTGTCTGATAAATGAAGTCATTGTTCTTTATTAGAAAGGGGACTTTTGTTTAGCATGGGTACTCTGGTGACACATTTATATTGGTAGAGAAACCAGGAGAAATAACGTGCATTCCGAACACACAGAGATTTTTAAAAAGTGGAATTAAGTCAACTTCGTGCATTTTATATGATGATTTGTATATAAAACCTGTCAGGGTTTGGGTTTGTTTTCATGTAAATACAAAGAAAACAAATATCGAATAGGAAATAAACGTAACATTTGCAAAAAACTTTGGGTCTAAATAATTGAACAGGATAATAGTACTTTATTTTTCACACAAAATGTCAACAAATGCAACGATTAGTCACCAGGGCTTCTAGATTATGGTAGCCCCAACACCCATGGCTAGTGATACTCAAAGTTGGGCAAGTGAATAACTACTATTACCATGCCCGACAGCTAGTGAAAAAAAGAAAAAAAAAGTAAAATGTTGCAGTTAAAGTCTATTTGTAAATATGAATATCCTGACCCCAACCCCAACCCCCAATGTTAGTGTTTTTCATCTCTATCTCCCTCTTTAGGCAACATATCTGATTATAACTATTATTTAGTAAAATTATATAATTAACTTAATGTAAAGTAGAGCAAGTTAATTTTTAATCGTGGCTAGTAAATTTTAAAGATCACTGATCCCATGGATAGTGGATTTTTTTCAAATCCTAGAAGCCCTGGTTGCAATCAGTCACGTGAGCCAGAAGTCAGGCATTTGTATTACCTTTGAGGCAATGGACATCTGAAAACATTTGGAAGGTGATAGTTGTCCACACGGTTGTTAATCTCTATTGTGTTATAATTTAGAAAAAGACCAGGCCCAAGCTCACAAATAACTGAAGCAGTCTTGACACTTGATTATTCTTGCTGTTCAATATAGACGCCAGCACATTGTCACTGTGCATTAATTTTATCAGTTTAGACATTGCTGACAACTGGAAAGGAGGGACATAAACTTCACAATATTTACCAAAAACTAATCATTTTGAATGTTGGTAATGTTTTTGCTGTTGTTGGTAATGTTTTTGTTGTTTGTTTTTTTTGTTTTTTTAAAATAAATATTTATTGTCCCAGATCATATAGCAGTGTCAGGGTTAATGTTGGTAATGCTAGTACTTCAGTATTAGGACCACCCCACTATTAAGACCAATTTTAAGCAGTCCTGTCGATGGTTGCAATAGCAGAGTTTCACTGTATATATATAAAATATTTCAACCAATTGAGTCGTTAAAATAATAAAATTTAAATGGTGTAGCCAAATAATTTAGGTTTTTTATATTATTTTTTATTAAGATTTATTTGTTTTATTATTGGTAACACCTTACTCCCCCCCCCCCCCCCCATCTCCAACAAACCCCTCCCACCAAAAAAAACCTGAATTTGTAAGTGACATACATTAATGACCTAGATGTCCTTACAAGTGCATGGCCCTATACCCAAATGCAAACAACTTGTTCAAGTTTACGATGATACAACTCTGAAACACCAACTGTTAAGCACACCCAAACACATCACTCTTCCCGAGTGTTGCATGCTTCTTGCCTGAACCGTACTTGAATATGGGCACATTAAAGTGGTTTACGAATTAGATATCTGGCCAAGTACACCAAAATAATTTCACTGGTGAGGTCAGAGGTTGTGCTCAAGGTAGACACATCTGAAATATAGCTATTTATAATTGTTAACATTCCAGTATGTATACACTGTAAATCACAAAAATATTATTAGCAATTTTTAAATTTAGAGAAATCCAAATAACTGACATATTAGCGACACAGAACTTTTGCGAGATCATATGAGAAACTAAAAAACGAATAAACTTAATTTGTAGAAAAATTTTGACGGTTCTTGACAATTATGCAGCTTACAGACATCTTGAATTTAGTCGAAAACTGCAGTAATGTGCATGCTAACTAACAAGTATTGTTTGTTATTCTTTTGTTTTAATCATTGTTGTGCCTTCAATTAATCACAGGTAAAACTGCACAAATGCTTTTTGGAACAATCTGTGGTATACGTCTCTAAATTTAGCATCATGTAATACAGTGTGTTAGCGTCTTGTACGGCCTCGCTAAATTCATTAACTTTTACCTTTGCTAACATTTCCTGATTGACAGTGTTTACATTTTATTTATAAATTTAGGAAAGATTTCTGAACGTTCCAGCATGTATGCTAATACATGTACTATCACTAACCCTAACCCTAAGCCTGAATGAAATGAATGCTGGAACATTCAGAAGTCTTGTCGCTTTGAGAAACTATGCATGAACATTTTCGAAGGCATAAAACTATTTAAAGATTATACTTACCATATTTTCTGGTGTGTATAAACAAGCCGGCCATTTTGGTTACGGCACTTTTACACTGGTACCAGCTTCAATCTTCTGATTACATGTATTAATATGTTAAACTTAAAGCAATGGTATTGAAACCAATGTACAGATGTAAACAGAGCACAGAGCGAATACTATGCAAATGATTTAATTAAACACGTGTATCCTATTCTAAGTTTTACCACAGCAAGGAGCCGCTAAACATACAAGAACACTGGCCAACATGTACACGGTCTAGACCTGTGGAGCACTACAGTGAGAGTGGACATCATGTTGATGGGCTGGTGATCACAAGTCTTTGTTCAGTGAGACCACTGGTTATGTAACTGGTCGTAGCTGGCTAATGGTAACCACGCCACCTGGAGTACCTAGTGAGAGGAGTTCACTCTGTCAGGCAGGCCTCTGTGGTAGTGTGGTTTAAGTTAACTGAGTAAAGTAAAGTTTGTTTTGTTTAATAACACCACTAGAGCACATTGATATATTAATCATCAGACCTTGCTTTTTAATGTGTGCGGGTGCGATCGCGCTCGTACAGCGCACATAATTTCAATCTGACTGTAAAAAACTGCGCACATTATACTCAACAAACGGCACACGTAAAATATTAGTAGTATATTTATTTCCACTGTTTACAAAAATCAACAGTTTCCATAGCTCATTTAGCTGATAGGAAGATCCTTTTATTAAAACAATAATAATTAAAAACATGGCAGCTAGTGGCTTCCATGCAGTCATTAAACTGGTATTTCTCTTTGTTGAACAAATCGGGAAATACTGGTTTAATAGACAATTTTGTAGATGTACCAGTCAAAATCCAATTGGAGCTACATTGCCTATTTTATTTATTTTGGAGTGATTTTTCACTCGCCTTAGCATATTGAGGTGTGCGATTTTCCAAAAACCAAGGACTGAATCATTGACTATTGGATGTCAAACATTTAGTAATTCTGACTCGTAGTCAATAGAGGAAACCCGCAACATTTTCTTAATGCAGCAAGGGATCTTTTATATGCATTTTCCGACATTCAGGAAAGCACATACCACGGCCTTTGACCAGTTGTGGTGCACTGGTTGGAATGAGAAAAAACCCAATGAGTTGAACGGATCCACCGAGGTGGTTCGATCCTGCGACACACATACCTCAAGCGAGCGCTCAACCAACTGAGCTAAATCCCACCCCTTAAGACAATTGAAATAATGCTGCTAGATACTGGGTTCGCATCCTGATACCAACTCCCAGCAAGAGAGCATTTCGAGTTCTCTCTCTCAATTAAGCACCAATAATTGCAACTGTTAACACATTGTGCATATAGCTGAGGTTTAACTGGCCTCGGTGGCATTGTGGTTAGGCCATCGGTCTACAGGCTGGTAGGTACTGGGTTCAGATCCCAGTCGAGACATGGGATTTTTAATCCAGATACCGACTCCAAACCCTGAGTGAGTGCTCCGCAAGGCTCAATGGGTAGGTGCAAACCACTTGCACCGAACCCAGTGATCCACAACTGGTTCAACAAAGGCCATGGTTTGTGCTATCCTGCCTGTGGGAAGCACAAATAAAAGATCCCTTGCTGCTAAATGGAAAGAGTAGCACATGTAGTGGTGACAGCGGGTTTCCTTTCAAAATCTGTGTGGTCCTTAACCATATGTCTGATGCCATATAACCGTAAATAAAATGTGTTGAGTGCATTGTTAAATAAAACATTTCTTTCTTTCTTATAGCTGAGGTTTATGTCCAGGACAGCATACTTGAACCTTAAGTATGGGAAACACGTTTTTTTTAAAGTGGTATCACGGTCAAAATCACACCAAAATTTGTATACTGTAAATCATGAAATGTTAGCGAGCATAAAAGTTTACGAATTTAGCGAGACCATACAATCCCTAATATTTCATGACGCTAAATTTAAAGAGCCGTACAATTTCAGGATATTGTGGGGGTTTTCGTGATTAACTGAACACGCAACAATGGTTCTGTACAATTTTGTGGTATTGTTTTTTTCGTGATTAACTGAACATGCAACAATGGTTCCGTACCCTTTTCTGATATTGTTTTTTTCGTGATTAACTGAACACACAACAATGGTTCCATACACTTTTCTGATATTGTTTTTTTCGTCATTAACTGAACACACAACAATGGTTATGTACATGATATTGATTCTAAAGACCAAAAGGATAACAAACAAAAGTTGGTTAGAATGCACAATGCTGCAATTTTCTACTAAATGTAAGTTGTCTGTAAGCTGTATAATGTCAAAAGTGGTCAAAAATATTATTTGAGCTGATCCTACTTTTGCTATTCTTTTTTTAGTTTCTGATATGATGACCTCACTAAAGTTTTATGTTGCTAATTATAAATATGTCACTTATTTGGATTTCGCTAAATTTTAAGTTAGCTAATATTTTTATGATTTACATTATATTGCTTCTGACAGATGTGGATACTAGGGATTCCAAATTCTGGTGTGCCTTGAAAAGTATTCATGAACACAATTTTATTTGTGTTTAGTGGGTGTCATGAAACATTGCTTGGTGTTTTGGAGGAGTATTGCCATATACAAGCTACAAAGCATGTCACTGAATTTTTTAATATTATACTCTTTTTATAAGTGCCCTTTTAATAATAATAAAAAAGTTACACCCATTCCTGAAAACTAGACTGGTCCCTTTTTAAACATTGCACTCCCTCCCTGGAAAAATCCTGCATCCACCCTATTTTCACAGTTGTTTTGGGGAGATGAGGCAAAACAAGTCCAATAAATGCATGCTAAAACTTTTAGACAATGTAAGCCTGTGTCAAATGGTTCAGTGATTAATATAAAAGTCCACTGTGTCTGCTTCTATGTGGTGTACATGTAGCTGTCATGTTCATGTTCCCACTCCACTACATTGTACACATGTCAGGTCACGGTACTGCCAGTTCACAATTCCTTGTGGGAGCAGGTCAACTCGTCCCAAACCAACTCGCCTCCTCATACCTCTGAAACTTTGTGAGAACAATTGTTTCATTTGGGAATCGCTCTCGCAAATCTACTTTTGTATATAATATAACCTATTTTTCATTCACATATTAATTTTAATACTTAATTCATTTACATGGACATAATGGGTTTCTGAAAAAGGAAATGAGTTACCTGAATTTACGCAAATTGATCCATTCTCAGAGGCCGGCTTCTACCAACTTGCCCCAGTGGTTAGTCAACTAAAGCCCCCCCACCCCCGTTTTACTCATGAAAATGTTTTTAAAATAATGCCATAGCAACAAATTCTTAAGTTCGGACCCTGCATTTTGTATCAGGCCTAGCTATGCCACTCGCCAAATTTGGCGAAAAAATTTAAAGTAATAATTGATGTTTTATTGGAAAATAACTGGGTTTACATAATTTGGCGAAATGTTTTGCTCACCCTGTGTATTCACATAAGTTTTCTTATATGATTTAAATTATTATGAGGAAATACAAAAAATACTCAATTTTGAGTAGCATAGTGGCTTTCATTAAATATATATTCGCTCAGTGGACAATATTTCAAAATTATAGGTAACTGGAACTCGGGTTACATGGTTTTCACCAAGGTAACTGTTTACACAAAATATATTTGCATAACAAATAAAATTATGGTGACCCTGAAATTTCAGCTTTTAATTTTATAATATAAAAGTTCACCGCCTAACCGATTGGCTGTTTGCTTGAATCTAAAGTTGCGTAACTGACACACAAAGAGAACGACAATTCACGTACAATAATGTGCCCTGTTCACTGCATACATGTATATATAGTACAAGATTATGTTAATGCTGTGCACGGTGCTCAAACTTAATGATGGCACAGATGGCAACTGTTGTCATTGAGATATAAATTGCCGTAGGTCGGGAGCATCACCGAAGGCACAAAAGTGTTGTCAGTAAAGCCCCTCAATGATGGCAAAATGTATACACCTGGTGAACATTAGCTGCCAGTATATAACATTAGTCCATTTAAAATATACATACAGCAAAAATAACCTTTCCAAGTTATTTATTTGCTGCAAAGGTTTCTTTTATTTCAATTGCCATGGGCCGTTTCACCCATGGGCCGTTTCACCCATGGGCCGTTTCACCCATGGGCCGTTTCACCCATGGCAATTTTGGTTTTAAATTGCTGTGGGAGACAAATTCCTAAGTTCAAGTCATGTTAACGTACCCACATGTAAACATAAAATGAGCAATCTCTGGATAAGCAGAAAATTTCACCAAATTATCTATCAAATACAAAAATTGAAAAACATGTGCAGTAACTTACGAAACATCAATCACTACATAAAATTCTTTACACATTAAAATAAAATTCAGTGATTCATTTATTATTTTTGAAATTGTGCAATTGTTGAATTTGGTGAATGACAGGGCCAGCCCTGAAATAAAAGTACCTATAAGAAATCTAAACCTCCCTATAAGCCAGAATTATGTTAAAATAGTTGCAAACTGAGACATATTTTCTTTAATTAGATATATACATGTGTAGTGTACATGTACATAGCTTGCATAAAAATAAAATGAAATGAACGAACATACAAATATTTATCCCAGGGTTCAACCTGGACCCTGAAATTATTAGCTGTTAGGCGAATTTGGTCATAAAAACTTCAAGTCTATAGCCGAATTAAAGTTTCAATTAGCCCAACATCCAAAAATGGTGCTAGATTTACAAAACGCAAGCATTTTTCAAATTAGCTTTATGGCGAGTTAATAATAAATTATATAATCACCAAATTCAACCTTAATTTGCATTTGGTGATTTGGTGAACAACATACCATTTTAAAAAAAACTATTTTGCAAACATTTTGGGATTGTAACCTTAAAAGTTAAATTGGCATGTCATTTAGTCATAATTTGTGTACATGTAGTTTATGAACACAATAAAGTGGGTTTGGGGAAAGTTAACCAATCATTGAGATGAGTTGGTAAATTGTAAGAGAGTAAACTAAACAGGCATAGGAAGGTGCCAAAAAGAGGGAGGGAGGCACATACAGAGAGGGCTACCTCTGTCACTCACCAAATCTGCGAATTTCAAAAACAACTGGCGAACTTTATTTTCATTTGGCGAAATAATTTCATAAAATAATTGATATTTTGCTAGAAAATAACTGGGTTTGTGTTGTTTTTAAAGTTTTATAGATAATTTGGCGAAATAATTTCATAAAATAATTGATATTTTGCTAGAAAATAACTGGGTTTGTGTTGTTTTTAAAGTTTTATAGATAATTTGGCGAAATAATTTCATGAAATAATTGATATTTTGCTAGAAAATAACTGGGTTTGTGTTGTTTTTAAAGTTTTATAGATAATTTGGCGAAATAATTTCATGTAATAATTGATATTTTGTTAGAAAATAACTGGGTTTGTGTTGTTTTTAAAGTTTTATAGATCATTTGGCGAAATAATTTCATGTAATAATTGATATTTTGTTAGAAAATAACTGGGTTTGTGTTGTTTTTAAAGTTTTATAGATAATTTGGCGAAATAATTTCATAAAATAATTGATATTTTGTTAGAAAATAACTGGGTTTGTGTTGTTTTTAAAGTTTAATAGATCATTTGGCGAAATAATTTCATGTAATAATTGATATTTTGTTAGAAAATAACCGGGTTTGTGTTGTTTTTAAAGTTTAATAGATCATTTGGCGAAATAATTTCATAAAATAATTGATATTTTGTTAGAAAATAACTGGGTTTGTGTTGTTTTTAAAGTTTTATAGATAATTTGGCAAAATAATTTCATGTAATAATTGATATTTTGTTAGAAAATAACTGGGTTTGTGTTGTTTTTAAAGTTTAATAGATCATTTGGTGAAATAATTTCATAAAATAATTGATATTTTGTTAGAAAATAACTGGGTTTGTGTTGTTTTTAAAGTTTAATAGATCATTTGGCGAAATAATTTCATGTAATAATTGATATTTTGTTAGAAAATAACTGGGTTTGTGTTGTTTTTAAAGTTTAATAGATCATTTGGCGAAATTATCTTCTGACCCAGAGCTAGCCCTGAACACACACAAACACACACACACAAACACATATATATATATGTATAAATATATTTTTTTAAACCCATCTCTGCTGCTATAAAGTGGGGGGGGGTGGTGGGGGGGGGGGGGTGGCACCTGTTACGGTACACTGACCAACCACTGGGGTGAGTTGGTAGGGGCGAGTTGACCAGCATTCACTTGGAACCATAAAGTTAAAAATTATAATTAGTTTTGGGAATCAGTTGAAATTTCATCATCGACCATTGATTCTAATCGGTTTGCACCAACCAATAAATTTTCGACACATTCGGTTATAATTATATGAACAAAAGAAGGATTTGAATTATAAGGACCATACCAGGGTTGACAATTAACATGAAAACCATGGTCGCAAGCAGGGCCACTTGAAAATAAATCTTACTGGCCCTTCTCATATTGAACTAGCCCTCCAATTATCACATTGAAATTATACCTGTGCAGCTAAATTTAAAACTAGAATGTTCTTTGTTAACTAACAACCATGTGCTGACTGTATACAGTTGCGTCAAAAGGAAACCAATAATAAACAAATGAATAGTTAAAATTCATCTAAAACATGTTATTAAGTTTTTAGCCCATAGCCTACTAACTGAAATAACAAAATTTGAAAAAGAAATTCATCATAAATAAAAAAAATTCTTTACAAAATTATAATTAAATTATATAGATAGATTAAATTTCATTTTTAATTGACTTGCATTGTCTCTGAAGTAAAATATAATGCAGTACAAACAGAATTGCACATGCTTTAGTAAACTAGTCTGGGAGTGGCAGTCCTCTTTGTGGGGATGCAAGAGGGGAGGAATAAACTTTGTGGCAATGCAAGAGGGGTGAAATTTCAAGTGAAGGAATTCCTCGGCAGTGGCTGTCCTCCTATAGACGAAGCACTTGATAGAGATTCATGGAATAATCCACTATTTTGCCAAACGCTCATTCAACTCTGCATTGTGCAGAGATACTGCCCTGATCATGTATTTCGGTTTTGTTGTTCAGATTAACTTGGATTTCCAACAATTGCCTTAAAACATGTAAAACAAGAAGATTTAACCTACGCAGTTTCATGGTAATTTTTAAAAAATAAATAAATAAAAATGTTTTTACTGAACTCCCCCCCCCCCCCCCCCCCCCCCAAAAAAAAAATGTTATTTGAGATAGTATGGGTTTAAAACTGAATAAACTGATATGTTTTTTTATATGAATTTTATGTTTATTCATTTATGAAGCTACATGCCAATTCATCAGTTCCATTTTGATACAAATCGACAATAGTTTCAAAATTAATATTTTCTGCCTGATCAGTAAAATGTAATGTGTGGGTATGGGCGAGTGTGGGTGTTGGTGCACGAACATGTGTGCGTTTAATTTGGATATTGTAAATGCTACAGTAGTAGGCTACTAATATAATAAATTTGAAAAATAAATCTGTGAAAAAATCATACCAAATATTTTACAAAAATATACGATGTATCATATTACACAGCAGAAATGAGTATTTATTTGAACGGTTATGTCATCATGTAAGTCTTGGTGTCATGACTTTAGATCTGATTGGTTCTGATCAGTTCTTATTTCATGTTCTATGTCTTTTTGTGCCACATCTGTAGTTCGCGCCAGCACAGATGCAGTGTATTTTGTCACATTTGATTCAGTTTCAGTGCGTTTCTTTTTCTAACTGGCACCATACTCGCCAGACCCTAAAATCGATGGTCGCCCAATGTACTATCTTTGTAAGATTCTTAGTCGCCCTCAGCCAATAAAGATCACCATGGGCAACCGGCTGACTGCTAAGTTTCAACCCTGCCATACACCTGTTGTCATCGCTAATTTTACATTTGACTTGGAGATCCTTCATTTTTGTTGTTTTTATCGGCGAAATGAAGTTTTCTACTGGGATGTATGCGGCCATTGGAACTGATTGCACGCTGGAACACTTCTCATTTCAACAGTCTGCACCACCAGGTTGGATTCTTTTTTAGCGAGATTTCTTGCCTCCACGTCATTTCTCTGTCTCACTATGTTGACTTGCTTTTTTCGTGACTCGTATGATGGCCATTCTGCAGAACACCACGGTTGTTCGCGTTTAGTCTCTACATGTCCGAGCCTGTCCTGTCCTAGCAGCACTGGAAGATTGACTGCCCCACTATAAGAAGAAATAGGAAGCAGGGTCGGCCCTTACTACTCTTTTCTAGACTTTACTTTGTTTTATTGTGATACCATCTCGTATCCTCCAGAGTCGGGCCCGTCCGCACCACTATACCAACCAATGACGACTGGACTATACCCTAGTCTGATTCTCTCATTCAGACGGATCCGGCTTCTCAAGATCTGTATTTCAGCACAGCACTACACCTTCAACGTCTATTGACTGTCAATCTAGGGGTTTTCTTGACGGGATGCAACCCATCTCGTCCCTACAAGCTGTGCACCCTAACGGCCTTAACGAGGCCACTCACGTGGACATATAGATCAGTCTTTAAAGTTTTAGACTTTCGTTCAAAAGTTTATGTCGAAATTACTTTCTTTTTTTAATATTATTAAATAGTCCGATCCTCTCTTCTTTCTCTTATTTATTTTTGGACTGTCCTCCTAAAATGCTCCAAATTATATAAATATTCGACCGAGCAGTCAATTCTTTTTATTTTTGGCTTGTAACTTTTTTTCTTTTTTTCTTTTTTTTAAATTCTATTAACTTTTTTTTACTATTTGCTATTTTCAAAATTCTGCCCATTTTCAACTCTAACCCCCCCACCCCCCAATCCATCTTATCTAATTTCTTTTTGACCACCCAATCTAATCTAGCGACCAAATTTAATGAGTAGAATTTTCTTTACTAATTATATTAGAGATGCGCATCAAAATTTTAAAGGCCCACTATTTAATTTTTGGATGTAAATTTCAAAATTGTCCGCTTAATTTTTTTCTGTCCCGGGACAAGCCCCTGGCTATCCAGAGACAGGCCCCGAGACGGACATGCTCGAAACTCTAGTGGTATATGAGCATGTAAAAATTATTCGCACTCGCAATGATAAATGTTTATTATCTTTTTTCATTTACATTTACATGTACTTGTATGCAGTGATAGAAATAAGCAGAATAACTTCACTAGTCCACCGGACAAACACACCCAGAAATCTACTTCTCCACCAATATTTTCACTTAAATTCAAATAAATTATTTGTTTTATTCATTGCTCAAAATAAAACTGCACTGAAAATTTCTACTTGTCCACTGGACAACCACTAAGGCACATTTTACTTGTCCGAATACATTTTCACTTGTCGGGACAAACAGACAAGTGCTTATTTCGAACAATGGTATGTGCACATGAAAACCCCAACAGCCAACATATTAATATAAACTCTGGACAGTCTTTAAACTGGATTAACAATTAGTTAATATTTTTCCAAATACTGCAAGTCATGAAATATTAGCAATCTTAAAATTTAGTGAAATCCAGTTAAGTGACATATTAGCGACATAGAACTTAAGTGAGGTCATCATATATCAAAAACTGAAAAAAGAATAAGCATAAGTTGTAGGATCAGCTGAAATAATGTTTTTGCCGAATCTTGACGATTATGAAGCTTACAGACATCTTGAATTTAGTCAAAAACTGCAGTAAGGTGCATGCTAACTAACTATTGTTGTTTGCTATCCTTTTGGTTTGATCAATAACATATATGTAACCATTGTTGTGCCTGCAGTTAATCACAGATAAAACAACTGCAAAAACATGTTTTGGAACAGTCTGACATTGTATGTCTTTTAAATTTAGCATTATGAAATATTAGCATCCTGTATAAACTCGCTAAATTCGCTAAATGTTTACGCTCGCTAACATTTCCTGATTTACAGTAATCGATTATTGGTTTGTTCAATCGATCATCACGTAAGTAGAGTTAAACTGACCATTTTTTAATTATAATATATCATTGGAACATTATTGGCACAAAAATACATCAAATAAATTTTGTGAATGAATTGATAATAAACATCAAGATAAAAATTCCAATGCCAAAGTAAAACATGGTGTAAAGAGCTGAGCAAGTATAAATTTATGTGAAAGTATATTAAAATTTGGAGGATATAAATATCACATGTAAGTATATATATATATATATATATATATATATATATATATATATATCTATATCTATATATATATATATACTTACATGTGATATTTATATCCTCCAAATTTTAATATACTTTAACATAAATTTATACTACTGAGGCTGGGGTCCAGGGACCGCTCAAGGGCCCCTGAAGGAAAATGGTTGTTTGCAACCTCTAGAACTGCCAAAAATTGCATTCAGTGCTAACAAATCTAAACTGGTTATAACTTACAATATAAGGCACACATCATAAACTTGAAACCGTGAAAGCATGCAAATGAACCTTGTGTGGTATTGAATATCATGTTGTTGTTTTTTTTAGACGAAATGGAAAAGCGCATTTACGTGTTTCCGCGTAGCTCTCACATCCCTGTATATATATATATTAAACTTTCGAATAAAAGTCAACATGTCATAACAATTTCAAAATGATTAACGCTATACCGCATTCATAATTAGTTGTACAGTGCTACCCTGGCACTTAACTACTGCAATCAGAAATGTCATGGAGATTGCACCAGCATTTTTCTTCTGCAGCATTTAATTTGTTTCAATTTTTTATGTTACACTTACAGGGAACATTTTGTTTTTAAAATCGTGATTAGCAATATTTCTAGTCAACTGAAAATTAATTATTAACTAGTGACTCGAGTTACCACCTCCCCCCCCCCCAAGAAACTTCACTTGCCATAGTCTATACCTCCACCTCCCTGCTACTAGTGCTAGTGCTACAAAATGTCTGCACACACATCTGAATCCCAAAATATCTATCTATAATGTACAGTGAAACTGCCTTAAACCGGATCACACGGGGGACGCAATATTTATCTCATTTAGACAGGATTTGGTATTTAGAGGGTTGCATTTTTAGAATTAAAAACAATTTGGAACCATCAAACTTGGCCGGTTTTGACAGGATTTAAGTTTGTTCATGGTTCGGTTTAGACAGGTTCCACTATATATTATTTTTATTTCGCATAAAATTAATTTTTAGTTACTATTAATTCCAGCATTTCTCCAATGTCACTGCAATGATTACTTCCAGTAGTGCGTGAGCAAAATCGTGAAACTAAAACACTGTTGTATGTAAACCCATTATCATGTAACGTATGGCACCATTATCACGATTAATTAAAAAACCCAACAGTTTCCAATAGGTTCCGATGATCAAAGAGCAGATAACCGATAAATAATTTTTAATAAAATATGATATCCCGAGCCCTTAAAATTTTAAATCCCTAGGATAACCCGAGAGATGTTACGTTTACCAAACTCAATCATTTAAGTAAAAGATTGTTACTGTAGTAATTTAGCAGCAACAACAACAAAAATATCTTGTAATAACCAAACATATTTCACATTGCCTAATAATTAGAATAAGTGGCTTTAATATGGAGACAATGAGGATTTAACATTTATATAATGCATGAATAAAAAATTATAATTTGCATGGTCGAAAAAAAACAAATTCTGTTTCATTTACTGAATTCTGTAACTCCGTGCATTTTTGGCATACTGCGACAAGCATATATGTACATGTATCAAAAGCACTTCAATAAATTTTACTAGAACTTTTAGTAGAAGCTGGATCAATAAATATTACTTACATTAATTATCTTACATGTAAAAAAAATCCACCAAAAACAAGACCTTAACACTTAATAATGGACTCCTAATATAATATTATTATATTTCCCTCCCATACAACCTACCTGTATAATTTATTTCATATTAAGTTATCCAAATTACTTTTATTATTTACTTCTGTGATACTTCTACAAAACGCCAAGGTCGGCGCAGTAGCAGCAACTCGTATATGGAAGCTAAAAATAGCCCGCCCGCCGTTCGCTGTTTAACAAAAGCGCCGCACCACGGTAATCCGATTCGCCTATCTAACGATAATGAGCGCCGTTCGTTCAACCGCTGGGTCAGGCGCAGTCAAGCGAAAAATCATCCATCGTTCCCGTAGATCCATCGAGATTTTTTTAACGAACACTACAGCGCGATTGTTACTGGTATCTTTACAATGCATTAATAATAAACTTTCGAACTGTAATGTAATCACATACACACACACGGCGGATATCATTGGCGTGATAGTCACGTATTTTTTTGCCGTTATTGTGAATGCCTTCGGGGTTACGCAGCGCCAGTGATTCACGATCCCCTATCGAATAACCTACTGAAGTACGATCGCGGGTACTGCGCACGCAAACGCGTGTACCTACAGCTACACGTGTAAGACCAACATTTAAGCTATAGTCAGTTATGTACCAAGTACTTATGACGTTACCTGTGAATTAGTGCCATGTATGTTGTATATGTCATCTGTTCGCTTCAGTCGATGTTCATTTTAGTACTGTCCGCCATGTTTGTTTATTAGCCTCAAAAAGGCCAAACTAAACGATACCAGAAGAACAAGCTCGGTGCATGCAGATAAAACCGATACGTATATTTTATAATTTTGTGTTGTAGTTTGACATATAACTAAAACCAGCTTTACTCGTGTTTACCATGTTTGGATATTAAACAGAAGCTTTTTCGAAATGATTAATTTATCGGTTATTGCGCACTACGTTTTACAACAGTTTCTTGGTAGGGGGCGCTATCACGCACCTGTTAAGTGTGACCAAACGGTAAAAATAAAATATCATTAATTGACTGGGCCTACCCATCCTACTTTATAATACAACCAATCCCCAAAGTGAAAGGTGAACAATGCTCGTCCGAAGAAAGCATGCATTTCTTTTCATGAATTAGTGCGGGATTTAGCTCATTCGGTAGAATGCTCGCCTGAGGTGCTTGCGTCGCGCGATCAAATCACCTTACTAGATTATGTCCGATCCTTTCTCTCATTGAGATTTTCCTGTTCCAACCAGTGTACCGCGACTGGTATATCAAAGGCTATGGTATATGCTGTTCTGTATATGGAAATGCATATAAAAGATCCATTGCTGCTAATAGAAACAATAAAAACCATTCATTCGTGTGTTTATCATTCACATTATCTTTTTTCCTGTTCACAACGCGCGTTTTTAGCATAGGCGTGGTAATGTCGGTTTTGTTTTGAGATATTTTATTGATCAAAAAAGAATCAAAAGGATTGCACAACAGGCAAAGCCTATATAAGTGCTCTCCTAAATAAGATGGACATCAGACAATATTCATAATCACACACACACACACACACACACACACACACACACACACACACACACACACACATATATATATATATATATATATATATATATATATATATCGTTAAAAAGTGTATGTTTTTCTCTACATGACAGGCTTGTTTCGTGAGAGAGTTGAATTATTGCTCTCACTCATCAGATGTAGATTTAATATTATATGTATATATATATAAAACATAATAACAATGTCCAATGGCATGAAATATCAACATAATTAATATTTTTTAATATATAGTAATGAAAGGTAGAGAGTAGATAGAATAGAAATGGGATAGTCGAGAAAAAATATGATATTAATGATCTTATTGTTGGAGCTAACCTTATATGGGGCAGTAAAATCAGAATAATAAGTTAGTTCATCTCGAATCTCTTACTTTCAGCTATATATTTATGTACTGCTTTAAAAATGTCGGTGACTCGGAGGTGGAAGCAACGGGGTTCAAACTGGAGTCAGTTACTAGCATACAACAAGCATTTTTTTTAACATATGACTTTTTTATATGACTTTTATAATGTAAACTGAAGCAAATGGACCTAATTAGAAGAAAAACACACAAAATGTAATAACATTTCATCATAAATCTTGTCCAGCATAGATGTAAACATGACACGTCAATGGATATTCCAGAGGCCAATTTCGCAAATTTGCTAAAAAGCGTCCCCTCCTCACCAAAGCAAGATATAATACTTTAACAAAAAACTAAAATGAGCACACTTTTCTGTGTTATCTTAGCTAGTTATCCTCCAAGTTTTAATGTGTTTGGTTAAACTGTGTATTTTTAATTATTAAGCAAATGTGGTACCCGTCTGCCAAAACTGTCCACAGCCGGGCACAGAAACACAGAAATGTTGGGAAATATTATAATGTTGTCACATACTGACAATCACTTTACACCTGATATGTCCTGTAGACAATATCATTGTGTAGTCTTTGTATTTATTAATATAAAATACATCAGGCCCGTAGGAACTGGGATGGGGTGGGGTGGGTGTGTGAGGGGCGGGCCTAGGGGCTTGTTCTCCATCCCACACGTGAAGACAAAAATGTATGTTTAAAATTTTCACTACTCCACATAAATAAAGATGATATAAAAATGAAAATCTAGTTTGTATCCCTCACTAGAGACTGTATACCCCCCCACCCCCCACCCCCCACACTTCAAATATCGTTCCTACAGGCCGGTACAGATGTGGACAATATGTAGAGGCTGACGTTAGGAGCCAGTTCCTTTTATCTTTAGGATTTTGTAATCATGATTTCAAACCAACTGTATCAGCTGCTCCACATACTGACATAAAACACATTTGTTATTATATATTGGAATAAAACAAAAATAACTACAATATATCCAGTGTTATTTTCTTTAATCATTCATGGAGGAAGAAGGAAGTCCTGGTGAAAATATATTACAGGTAAAATATATTACAGGTAAAACAAAACAAAATAATATATGATGCTTATTCCAAGTGCTAACTACTGTAAAATTTGCTTTAAATTGCTAGATGCCAAAAGTGATTAAGTATATTACTTTATGGTAACAGTCGAAAATTAGACGACCAATTGTTTTAACCTCTGTCAAAGGTAGCAGGCTTTCTGCCAGAACATAATTCGAGGTTACGTAATAAAAACAAAATATATTCAAAGGCATATATTGGGTAGTTATGAATTTGAAATGTTTTATTGGACCATTTTATTTAATGTACTTTTACAAATTTTAAACAGCAATTATCTTACTATAATCTATAATTTTTTTAAAACAAAACATATCCATTAATTTCCGAGATTTTTTAGTACATACATGCAATTGTACCCTCTACCTGCGTACCCTCTAGCAGAAACCCAGGGTAGGGAACCAATTATTTGGTGTAGAGTATTTTTAATATGACATAAAGAAAGCATTGAAAGCTGTATGGAGTCGTTATGGGCTGTCGGTGAAAATTAATTTACAGGTAAATAAATGTGAACTATAAATATTCATATGTGAACAAATTGCAATATCTTTTTTTAATGTATAGTTTAAGTACATACTTGTCTTTCATTTTCACATTGTAAATATACCAAATTGTCATGTTTATGTATTACATTTATACTTTTGGTTTACCACTGTGACACTGAAAACCTTTGGCCCATAACTGTTATTTAGTCAAATATTATACAAAATCTAGACTGGAAATGATTTATGCTTATTAAATCTTGTTTGCAATTTATTTATTTTATTTTTGGCATCAGTCAGTCTTGTTTATAATAGCAATATGTATGCAAGTTTGAGATTCTGTGTGCGCTATGAAAGAAACAATCTTAAAATTAGTGGCGAGAAATTCAAAAGTTATGTCTCTTGGTATAAAAATCCCGGTCAATCATAATTACTTTAATAAATCAATTCTTTTACTTACGGTGGTTTATATTTATGTTAGTGACATAAATCGGTTCTTTAAAATACTGCACATAATAACATATAAATATAAATGGTGTTTATGGCTGGTTTAGGGTTACAAATTGATAACCTATATTTGGAAAAATAATTTTACCACTTTTAATTTGCAACTAAGATGCTAGACTAACGTAAACCAATTTATTCATCATTCTAGTTTACGAACACTACCGATGTTTAACGATTAAGTCGGCCGTTAATGACTGTAAAGCCGTAATCGACATGTAGGTATTCGGGGTCGCGTTTTTGGCGACATGATAAAAAGCGTTTAGAGTTGCGGCCCTTTGCTTGGTGGTCGCTAACTCAGTTACTAAATGTGAGGTCATATATATATATTTTTTAAAACCCACACAAACAAAACCCACACATCATAGTAAGTTGATACAGTTTTTAAAACAGTTTACAATATAATCAACTCTGGTCCTGTTAAACGTTTCTAACATAATGGAGCAACATTCTTGTGAACTGTGTGTCGGGAGTAAAAAAAACCCACTTAAATATTCCTTATTTAGATCGTCTTTCAAGTGGATTGGGACAGTGCAACTCTGGCCCCTCCACTTTCAGAGTTGAGAGGCAGTGCTCCAGCCACCCCCACCCACCACCCCCGCTTCTGACGCCAATGTTTAGGGACCGAAACAGTAACAACGTTCAAACATATAAATCTCATCCCTTGAAATATATTAGAAAGACCGAGTATTTAATAAACCCGCTCTTTGAGAGACCATTTTAAAATTTTATTTGAGCAACTACTGTTTAACGTTTTAGACTTGTGTAGTGGCCCATTCTCCACTAAGTGTGGAAATTGCCCATTATGTCGCCCTGATATACTTTTGTGTTATTTGCTATATGTTTGTCGTAAGTTTACCAAAACTGCATATACTTGTTCTATCTTTGTGATATGTTTATATATCCCTCAGTCTCCCAGTTTCTCGACAATGTGTCAGTGAACAGCTGCATTTAGCGAAATTTGCTCTGTCGCCAAGCAAGGGTGCCATCAGTACTAGTAGGCTAACCTTCCTTGTAATTGTCAAATACACCTGCGTGTACCAGGAATGAAGGGTTTTGTGGTTGGCAGGGCTGTAGCTAGCATTTTTTGTTTGGGGGGGGGGGGGGGGCGGGGGCAACTGAGTAGTTAATAATCTAGAACTCCTTAAACAGTTAAGAAGAGAATTTTCTTTAAGTTTCTATAATGCTTTCCGTTAGCTACGGCCCTGGTTGGTCTGATAATAGTAACACCACTAAACATTATCTGATGTTAATTTCAGGGGGGATACTTTTGGAGAAAAATTAAAATACCTGTCGCAAATTTCAAGCGTAGTTCCACATTACCAGAATATAATAATTGGATGTAGATCACAATGTGTGCAGGTTGAAGCTTACTTCATTTACAGAATATTAGGTACATCCCGTTAAAACCTCAATTTAATAATGTAATATAGTTAAGGATGTATAGGCGTCTGTATTTTTCGTGTTACGCAAGATTGTAAATAGATACGTTACAACATTTGTCATGGATGCGTCCACTGTATCTATTATGTAGTACCATTTCAGCTATGTATCCATAACACCCACGGTAGACATTGACTATATATGGGCATACACTATCAATTGGCCATACATACATAAAATTCACTGAAATTGCATAATGATGTCCAAATACGATAAAGACCAGATACGTGATACAAAATCGGTTGCATTTGGGATATTTTGATTTTCCCGCCGCTTACATTGCCTATTGTGACGTCGGTGTGATTACGAGTCAGCTAGAAGTGTTCCGGGATAAATTTGAGAACCAAGGTCTAGTGTTTGAAACAAATTTGGTCAGATATATTTTGTATCTAATTAAAATCAAGTGCAATCATTGCATCAATGTGATAAATTCCTGTCTATTTCTTGTTACATAATAATGATATGCATGCTATATCGTTGTTTTTATATTCCATGTACACATAAAAGAAAAACAGCTGTAATATTAAATTAATCGAATCAGTTATCTAATAGGTTTGTCTGGTGTTGTGGTAACGTATCTTTTATAATGCGGGTTTTTTTTATTTTAATTCCACTTTGTATAATAATAATAATGCATATATCGGTCGATAGTGTACGTACCATTAATATAAAATTTCGTTTGTACTGAATTTTACTTTACTCAGTGAAATTCATTTTAGTTCTACAATGGTTAAAACACGGGCAGAAATCCTGCAGAGAAAGAAAAATAAAACCTTTGAACGGTTCCAATTTGATCAGCTGATGCACCTGCTGATTAATACCAGTTTCGAGAAATAAAATCCATGTCCAGTGAAGTTACCTGCTGTCCAATCTACAGTATATGATAGATGGATAGATATATACTCTTGAGACATCTGGCTACAATGCGGTATGTCATCCATGTAATGGGTGGGTACCGTGCAAGCTTTGTTCAGATCTACAACACAATGTTGTGAAATAGCCGCACTTCAGAACATGAGGTCGAGTCGGCTTCAGTTGGTCAGTCGGCATTCCAACCAGATAATGAGAATCCAAAAAATTGCCACCTTTTGTGGGGGTTCGGTGTTTGTCATGTATGGCAATGACTGGTTCATTGGTTAGGTTCTACAGACTGATTTAATGATATGGATACACGCATACCCTTCATATCAAAGCACAGAGTTTGGCGTCAGATCGTTTTAAAATTGTCATCAAAGTCAGGTGAAATATGGATTGCATTTAAAGAGTTAATTATACCACTTGTAGATTCTAAGATAGATCGTTTGAATACAGATACGTTACCATGTGACAATAGCTATGCAATCAGCCACTGGTTGTCACAGAACAGAAAACATTTTGGAGTAACGTTTGGCAGAAAAATTGTAGTCTTTTTTTTTTTTCTTCTTGTTTTTGCAATAAAAATATATTATATTCATAACAATGTGTCATTGATTTGAATGGAAAATGTATCCAGATTAATGTGAAAGAATTATCATTTTGTAAATATTAAACTCGTAATTCAGTTCTGTTTCAAATATATACATTTATGTCCTAATTAGGCATATCTTTCAAGAAAACAAACGCCTGTTTTGTATTAAAGACACCAACCATGAATACTTGGTTATGTTACTGAAAGACAGTATGTAACGTATATGTTGTTTACCGTTACTGTTATTCAGTTATTTTAGAAAATATGGCTTCCAAGATGCAACCCTGTCAGATTCCATTCACTAAGACATGTATCTATCAAAATTAAAAAACAATGATCTACATTCTACAAACTTACGTAATTTTTGTTGTTGTTTTTTCCATTTTTGAAATGCACACTAGTGAAGGTGACGCAGTCTCTAGTGGTATGACACAGGCCGTACTGTGTCTTTATTTCAAATGAGTACAACAAAAAGGTACATCACTTTCTTATACAAGTGGAGGCACATGTCCCCGCATACCCCCCCCCCCCCCCCTCCCCCCAATGCCTTGTTCCTATAGTAAATATATATACATGTACATGTATATACCGGTTGATTCACCGAAATCATTCCACTTTTTGAAATTGAATACCGGATGGAAGGAAGAAATGTTTCATTAAACGACTGGCATCGAACAACATATGGTTAAGGACCACACATATGATAAGAGAGGAAACCCGCCGCCACTACGCAATGGGTACTCTTTCCTGTTAGCAGCAAATGTTTTTTATACGGACAGACAGGATAGTACATACCACGTTTTGTTACTCCAGTTGTGGAGCACTGGCTGGAACGAGAAATAGCCCAATGTTTGATAGATTCTAGACCGAGCGAGCGCTTTACCAGTGGCTACGTGGCGCCCCTTGAATACCAGAAACAGTGTGCAACACAAAACGTACTCAAAACCAGGTTATTATGTTGTCTGTTGATTCATAAAGTATCACTTCGATACAATAGTCTACTTTTTAAACGGTGGGTGATACTTAATTTAGTGTATAAAACAAAGAAACAAAAGAAGCTATGCCCCTAAGACGCTACTCAACATCCATCTACTGATATCTTCGTCTGCTTCCATAGCCTTTGGTCTTGATTTTTTTCCGTAATGAAAAAGACTTCTTTTTTTAATTATTATTTAAAAAAATGTTATTTTGATTTTTTTTTCTCTTTTAAACATGGAACGTTCTCAAATGAAATCCACAGCGGTTGTGCGGATAAGTTCACGGTAGAAGAAGGAAATCTCGCTTAATGCGTGGTCAGTCTAGGATCGATCCCCGTCGGTGGGCCCATTGGGCTATTTCTCGTTGTAGCCAGTGCACCACAACTGATATATCAAAGACCATGGTATGTGCTATCCTGTCCCTGGGATGGTGCATATATGCATATATAATATTATATAAAAGATCCTTTGATACTAATGGGAAAATGTATCGGGTTTCCTCTCTAAGACTATTTGTCAAAATTACCAAATGTTTGACATACAATAGCCGATGATTAACAAATCAATATGCTCTAGTGGTGTTGTTAAACAAAAACAACCTTTAAGAAAGTACATTTTATCCAAGAACACACCCCCCCCCCCCCCCACACACACACACACACTACGCCTAGTAGAACATTTTTAAAGAGGGGTTTGTACGTACTGACGTTTGTTCAGCAATGATATAGGTGTTACGAGAATAATATAATAGTATATACGTGAACATGTATTTCAAAATTACGTCTAGTTGGTGTCTAACATGGGGTTATTTTTGACACTTGCACGAACAGAGGCAGCGAGACAGATGTTGTGTGTGTGTGTGAGAGAGAGAGAGAGAGAGAGAGAGAGAGAGAGAGAGAGAGAGAGAGAGAGAGAGACGGACAGACAGAGAGAGAGAGAGAGAGACAGACAGACAGAGAGAGAGAGAGAGAGGCAGACCGAGAGAGACACAGAGAGACGGAGAGAGGGTGCAGGAGAGAGGGAGGGAGAGACAGAGAGAGACTGATGGTAGCCCGAGTACTCTGACTGTAAGTGAGCTAGGCGAACATTTGGACGGTAATGTTGGTTATTACCGTCCAAATGTCCGTCTAGCTCTCTTACAGCCAGAGTACTCGGGCTAGACTGACGAGGGAACCACAATGTCAGGCTACTCCTATCAAAAAGCCGCCAAGGAGTCTGATCAATATATAATACTATGCATTTTCTCACAGACGCGCAATATGGTACATGCCACAGACTACGATATACCAGTCGTGAAGCACGGACATATGAGCAATATGTAACCTAATGCATGGATGCATTGAGGAGCATCGAACCTGCGACCAATCGCATCTCAAATGAACGCTTCACCTCTGGCCTACATGTTGCCTCTCGCCTCTCATTTATCAAACCCTACCTTGAGCTTGCATCCGGTTCAGTGACAACGATAGGTGATTTAGCCTATAACAGATGTTTGGAACAGGTGTACGTTTCACACCTTTTTTTCACGAAACACTAAAAATATATCAATCCAAAATCAATAACAGTCGCTTACCGGATATTAATAGTTTGTGTTGCTTTTTCTTTTTTCTTTGAAAGCAACAGCAAAAATGTAGTATTGTAAATGTGTTTTTGATTTTGTTTTAATAATATGGCAAGACAAGCACACCAAGAACGTGTTCTGTTACTGCATGCAAACGCGCATGAACTTCGCAACCTTGGGGGGAAATGGAATTTAGACGATGCCGCTGTTGACAGTTGTGTCCAATTGTCATTGTCAAGATCAAGGTAAATAATTTACACCTGGTTTTGTTTTCAGCAAAAAATAATTAACAATGGTTTAGATATTTCACTTTTGTAGCTATCAGATGATATAAAATGCAATGCGTGCGTACCCACACGTGGGTGCGTGTTACTGGGAGTACTGACCCTCTGTAATCATAATTCAAATACAGCAGGGGCGGGACGCAGCCCAATGGTAAAGCGCTCGCTTGAGGATCGATCCCCGTCGGTGGTCCCATTGGGCTATTTCTCGTTCCAGCCAGTGCACCACTATCCTGTCTGTGGGATGGTGCTAATCGCGACGGCGGGTTTCCTCTCTCTCTCTCTCTCTCTCTCTCTCTCTCTCTCTCTCTCTCTCTCTCTCTCTCTCTCTCTCTCTCTCTCTCTCTCTCTCTCTCTCTCTCTCTCTCTCTCTCTCTCTCTCTCTCTCTCTCTATCTCTCTATATCTATATATATATATATATGTATATATATATATATATATATATATATATATATATATATATATATATATATATATATCTGTGTGGTCCTTAACCATATGTTTGACGCCATATAACCGTAAATAAAATGTGTTGAGTGCGTCGTTAAATAAAACATTTCCTTCCTTCAAATGCAGCATATCATGTTAGTTGGGAGTCGAAATTGATACTATATTATGAGAAAAAAGTTTAGCAATAAAAGAAAACTTGTGACTTTCAAAATTAAATCAGAAACTGGATTTAACTGTGCATCATTTGTCTATTTTAATATATTATATTTAGACGTACTAATCTGTGTGACGTGAATGGACTGTGGAGACTTACAGTTGTACTCCTAATAGTCGGGCTGTCAATTGGCTGTGTGTGTGTATGCGAGATTGGAATACCCGAGTCGGTGGCAGCACACGTGGAGTACCACATCATGCGTGCAATACGACTGATAGCGGCATTCTATATGCCCAGGTTCAGCACTCAAACAGGTGAGCAGGTTTCTAGATTGTCCAGGTAGATAAGAAGGAACTTTTGTTTTTTGAGGGTGGGGGTGGGATGATGTGGAGAACTCAGGTGGGAAGACGACTGCTAACTGTCCCTTACTAGCCTTAGAAAGTACTATGTCGATGTCAGTAATAGCCCTTGTATGTATGTATATATATATATATATATATATATATATATATATATATATATATATATACTGAACAACATTGAAAACGCACCACCAACTGATTATAACAAATGTGAATGGGGCGTATATCAGCATTAAAAATATCAATGAATAAGTACCGTTCTACCTTATAAAGCATGCATGACGACGAATAACTTAAAAAAACGATTGCATGAACACACCGTGAAACACATCTGCATAGCATGAAAAACGTAAATTGAATGAGCAAATCATGCTGATTGGGGCTATAAAAGATGGTCTCTGAAAAGCCACTTTCATTTATGAAATATTCTTTGAGGGAAAGTTGACAGCTGAGAAACGTGAATGTGCCTCAGGCATGCTTCAAGTTGGCATTTCGAGTGGAGTCATCGCACAGCGGTTTGGATACCACCATTGAACAATCACTAGACTCCACTGGAGATACCAGCAGACAGGAATCACCAGGGACCATCCACGTCCAGGCCAACGACGTGCTACGACACCATGACAAGATCGCCATGTTGTTCGCCCCCATATTCGTGATCGAACGCTGCCAGCTGTCAGGACTGCACCAACTGTTCAAGGTCGACGAGGGGTTATCAGCGCAGGCACTGTGCGTCGCCGTCTTCGCTCTGCTGGGCTGCGTGCTCAACGACTATATGTTGGACCTATCCTGACTGATCGACATCGAAATGAGCGCCGACGTTTGGCAGGAAGGTATCGCCATTGGAGATTACAATGTTGGCATGGTATGCTATTCTCTGACGAATCCCGTTTCCATTTAAGGAATGCTGATGGTCGGTTGCGGGTGTGGCGTAGGCGTGGAGAACGTTACCACAATGACAGCCGTGTCCAGACAGATCGATGGGGTGGAGGGAGTGTCATGGTATGGGGCGGGATCAGTTATCATCACCGAACAGCACTCCGTGTTTGCCGCTTGACCGGCCTCGGTGGCGTCGTGGTTAGGCCATCGGTCTACAGGCTGGTAGGTACTGGGTTCGGATCCCAGTCGAGGCATGGGCTTTTTAATCTTTTATAAGCATCGGGATAAGACAACGCCCGAGCGCACACAGCACTTGTTACAACACAGTATCTAGCGAACAATAATGTCCCTTTGCTTGAATGGCCAGCACTGTCCCCTAATTTATCGCCAATAGAGCTCTTTGGGATTACCTTGGTCAACGCATCTCACGTCGTCCACAAATGAATAACCCTAAGAAAACTGGAAAACGCACTACAGCAGGAGTAGAATGCTATCCCCCAGACCACTATTAGCACATGAATTCCTGTGAAATTAAGCATAATAGGCCTACCTCACGGGTATGAAATTACGGAGGATTTATTATTATTATTATTATTATTATTATTATTATTATCATTATTATTAATTTATATTAATTTATTATTAATTATTATTATTATTATTATTATTATTATTATTATTTTTTTTTTTGATGAAGATGCTCCTACATTTTCTAAGCCCTGATTTTGTTTTTACTCTCCCACCACAGACTTATTTCCTTTCCTTTTGTTTTGGTGAGGTGTCCGATAAGTCAGCATTGTCATGTTCGACCTAGGCTAATATTCAGTTTGAGAGCTAGACAATGTCCGTCTGAGATCAGGTCAGGTAATAGGTTTCGCCTGTCATGGGCGCATGTGTCGACTTTCGCTGGCTCCTCCGTCCAGGACAAGAAATTGTCCGTCTTAGCAACTCTTGGAAAGGAACTATAAGGGTGGAAATAAAATGAGAAGAAACAAAAGTAAATAAAGACACGTAAGCACACTTCCTTAGAAAGAAAATGGATAGAGAAATCCAGGAGTGTTTGTTATATCTACAACAAAATGCGTCAGAAGTCCGTGAACTAGGAAAGGGATGGGGCATGACCGACGCAGAAATTAATCAATGTGTTGCCAAAGCGATGAGAGCCAAGGTTGATACTACGGACCAACTTTCTTCAGACAACATTGCGGCTAAGTTTAAAACGCGGAAGTCTTGGAATCGCGTCCGCTGTTTTGCGAAGTACACGATTCTGTTGACGGGGTTGGTGCTGGTTGCGGCTGCAAGTGGCGCCGCTGTTTTGTGGTGCCAGGGCAAACCACTATTTATGATGACGCCTGATCGACTACTACAACCATATGCTTATCAAATAATGAAAGTAGTGCGTATCTTCGGTCCACCTTTTCAAGCTCTTAACCCAATGATCCGTGGTACGTGGAGCTTAGGGAGACATAATTAAACTTGTAAAGTTGCAATCTCGACTCTATTCAGTTTAAGTTAACTTTAAATACATTTGTGGTAAAATAGCAGTCGGGTAAAAATCAGAACAAACTTCAAGTAACCTACCGGCGTCGTGGTTAGGCCATCGGTCTACAGGCTGGTAGGTACTGGGTTCGGATCCCAGTCGAGGCATGGGACTTTTAATCCAGATACCGACTCCAAACCCTGAGTGAGTGCTCTGCAAGGCTCAATGGGTAGGTGTAAACCACTTGCACCGACCAGTGATCCATAACTGGTTCAACAAAGGCCATGGTTTGTGCTATCCTGCCTGTGGGAAGTGCAAATAAAAGATCCCTTGCTGCTAATCGGAAAGAATAGCCCATGTAGTGGCGACAGCGGGTTTCCTCTCAAAATCTGTGTGGTCCTTAACCATATGTCTGACGCCATATAACCGTAAATAAAATGTGTTGAGTGCATCATTAAATAAAACATTTCTTTCTAGTAACCTAAAAAAAATTCAAAATGTTGGCCCCTGTTTATGCTACAGGAAAAAAACAACTATGCCTATATTTTTAAAATATTAAAACGTTGGTGGATTGCAGCTTTAAACTGATCATGGAAATGGTGGGAGGTTGCATGTAGTTACATCTAAGTAAAACAAAAAATTCCCATATTTTTATCATTTACAGGGTTGTCAAGCATTATAGTGGTTAAATGGACATACCCTTGTTTTTAAACACTACAGCATATGTTTCACTATCGGAGCCATTTTTGATCATTGAAATCAAACATTACCAGTAGGCATACTTATATTTTATTCTTTAGATTATCCATTTCTGTAGAACCGAAGTGTTTCTGGTCATCCTGGTGTTTCTAATACCAAAAAATGCATTTTACATATTTTTAAAAATGCAAGTGCGTCTAAGAAGTAGCAGTTTATTGATTTGAGTTCTAGTCTATTTTTAAGGATATTTTCCGTTTTAACATCACAGACTCTTCTTTCACTCTATTGTAACTTTATCCAAATGAGTTACATGTTTGTAAATTAACTAAACGTAGTGTGCATTTTTTACGGATTAAAACTGGGATCTGCCCACTGAGCTGTTAGAACTCGGTCTGTGAGAGAAATCTCCCCACTGAGCTGTTAGAACTAGGTCTGTGTGAGAAATCTCCCCACTGAGCTGTTAGAGCTCGGTCTGTGAGAGAAATCTCTCCACTGAGCTGTTAGAACTCGGTCTGTGTGAGAAATCTCCCCACTGAGCTGTGAGAAATCTCCCCACTGAACTGTTAGAACTTGGTCTGTGTGAGAAATCTCCCCACTGAGCTGTTAGAACTCGGTCTGTGAGAGAAATCTCCCCACTGAACTGTTAGAACTCGGTCTGTGTGAGAAATCTCCCCACTGAACTCGGTCTGTGAGAGAAATCTCCCCACTGAGCTGTTAGAACTCGGTCTGTGTGAGAAATCTCCCCACTGAACTCTGTCTGTGTGAGAAATGTCCCCACTGAGCTGTTAGAACTCAGTCTGTGTGAGAAATCTCCCCACTGAGCTGTTAGAACTCGGTCTGTGTGAGAAATCTCCCCACTGAGCTGTTAGAACTCGGTCTGTGTGAGAAATCTCCCCACTGAGCTCGGTCTGTGTGAGAAATCTCCCCACTGAGCTGTTAGAACTCGGTCTGTGTGAGAAATCTCCCCACTGAGCTCGGTCTGTGTGAGAAATCTCCCCACTGAGCTGTTAGAACTCAGTCTGTGTGAGAATCAATACCAACCAGCCTTAAGTCCCAGAGTTTAACCACTATGCTACCTAAAATATGTTCCGATGATTGATTGTTATCAAAACTTGATTGGTTGAGTTTTAATGATGTGATGATCAGTCATGATATTCATAATCAGTTGTCATGGAAAATGTTAACTAATTTATGTGTACAGTTGGGATGATAAAATACATGTATTCTGCTAGGGCTTGAATATGTGTTCATGAATATATGTACGGAAAACAAAAATACCCCCCCCCCCCCCCCCCCCCCCCCAAAAAAAAAACCCCCACAAAAATCCCACCAAAAAAACCCACAACAAAAACAAACCCACTCAAGTCAGATACTTAGTTGTAAGTATTAAAGGTAAAAATTGGAAACATTTTATTGGGTCTATTGAAGTAAACAAACTGTATGTGCATAATCCTAATAATTAAAATTCTTTCTTCTAAATTCATATATTCTTGAACTGATGTATAATCCAATGTTTATCAGTTGACAGAAACCAATTTAATTATGGGATAGCCAATGTTCATTGATTAAATTCTGATTCCCAACACTTGTTCCGCCGAGGCCGGTAATATCTGTCCTCTAACTTCATAACACTAGAACTCATTGACAGACTACACTGTCTCACCATCACAGTTGTGTGCCCAGTATAGAATGCTTGACGTGAACTTTATGTTGGGGCCTTTTTTCCTTCTTGTTTTCCCCCTTCTTCTTCTGTTTTTTGTGTGGGGTTTTTGGGGGTGTGTGTGTCGGAGTGGATGCTATTAATTTTTTTTTACCTTTCCAATAATAATATATAAGAATAAATAAACGTTTTATTTAGTTTCACTTGTTGGTTCAACATTTGAGATGCAAGGGAGATAACCAGTGAATTACTATTCAGCTATATAGAATGTAACAGTGAAATACAAACATGTATTTCTGAATCATTTTAGATGTTTTTCAATGAGTTATAATAGAATAATTTCAGATGTACAAAAATAAATTATTATTGATTATTTTCAGGTGTATATGTACTACAATGTATTATTACTGAACCATTTCAGACTACTATACAGAAGAATGCATTGTCAAAAACCCCCTGTGGGTGGATTGGGATATTGACTGTGAAGTGTGCAAACTTGCGACGAAGGTTACAGAGTTTAAGAACCCACGAAAGGAATTGGACATAGACACCTTCAGAATACCAGCAGTATTCAAGGTCAGTTTGCTTTATGTTGGTTTAGAACTAAATTATTATTTCTTTTTATTATTTAAACATTTGCAATTGTTTACAGTCATTTTGAACCAAATCCATTTCGTGTCATCCATTTCATACCATACTTTTAGGTAATTTCATGCCGTAGTCAATTGCGCTGTCAGTTTAGATACACCCGTAAACCGGGTTATTGTTTTTCAAAGTGACACGTGTTGCACCGTGTGCTGTGACCAGTCAAGCGTTGTTAATCCTCAGCCACGTTCATTTCAGTAATGCCAGAAAATACTAATTATTACTTTAATTTTCATTGTCCATTCCTTGACATGGTATGGTGGCTTGTATGTCTCAGTGACCCAGATAGCCATACCAGCAGTAGCTTTGGCTTCTGTTAGGGACACCCAAGCTGGACTGGTCAGTGGGTAGAGGCTAGACTGATATGGACTAAGGCTGAGGTAACCCTAACAGAAACCTCGAGTGCTGAAGTATTGGGCCACACTGCGCACTCTAATAGACCACAATACCATGCATCAACAGCTATTATTACTACATTTCTGGACAATAATGATGTGATCGGTGCTCACCCTGTGATGACTCACCAGGCAGGTGCAGCACCAGGCTCCTTACCTTGAGGGGGCCCATTCCTCAGCTAATGGAAGTCCTTCCCGACCGTCTTGCGGAGCCAGGGGACAAGGAAGTAAAGCTACTGGCAAGACAAAAGTAACAAAAGAAAACACCCCTTTCAACATAATGCACTGGAATGCAAAGGGAGTTTCAAACAAGAAGGCAGAACTTCAGCACTTTATGCATGAAAACCAGATCAACATCTGTTGCATCCAAGAATCCCATCTGAAAGAATCAATGAGCTTCAAAGTCAGAGATTACCAGACCTTCAGAAGTGATCGCAGTGGAAGGACCAAGGGTGGGGTAGTCACTTTGGTTAGGAACAACACCAGTGCCATTGAAACCAATAGATATATGGAGGAAGCTGAATTCACTGAGGTCAAGATCAAAACAAAAATGTCTGAGCTTCACATTGTAAATGTTTACTGCCCAAATGACAAAGAACTCTCCCTTGATGATATCCAGACATCAGACAGTAACTTCCTACATGTTGGAGACTTCAACAGCCAATCCCAGAGCTGGGGTTACAACAGCATGGACAAAAGGGGAAAGGAGATATTTAGGGTTATATGGCGTCAGACATATGGTTAAGGACCATACAGATCTATACTAAGAGAGGAAACCCACTGTCGCCACTTCATAAGATATTCTTTTCGATTAGCAGCAAGGGATCTTTTATATGCACCATCCCACACACAGGGTAGTACATACCACAGCCTTTGATATACCAGTCGTGGTGCACTGGCTGGAACAAGAAATAGCACAATGGGGCCACCGACGGGAATCGATCTCACGCTGACCGCGCATTGAACGAGCGCTGTACCGCTGGGTTACATCCCGCCCCCCTCGATAAGTAGGACCACATTTAGGGGGAAGTGACCATCGTCCGGTCCTCCTAACCTTAAGTGATAGCAATATCCATACAGCTTCACACTTCCCAAGATGGAACTACAAGAAAGCCAAATGGGAACTTTTCAAGCTTCGCACGGATTAATTGACCAAAGAAATTGAAGTGCAGGGAAGGAACATAGACACTGTAGTGAAGGAATTCAACCTGCAAATCATTAAAGCTGCCAAAGAAAATATTCCAAGAGGAGTCAGGAAAATATATGCTCCTTACTGGAATAAAATGCTTCAAATGGCACACGATGAACTGACCCGGGTAAGGGAAGAAGCAGAGTCTAACCCGAGCCAAAACAACAACCTTCAGCATGCTAAAGCCATATACCTCAGAACTAAGACCACAAGAAAAAGCTGGAGAGACAAAACTGCTGCACTTAACCTTGAAAAGGACAGCACCAAATTATGGAAACTTACAAAACAACTAAATGAGGAAGTATCCCATGGACAGAAGATCACTCTAATGGAGGATGGAAATATACTTACGGGTAAGAAATCTGCTGATCTTTTAGCCCAAGACCTATGCCAAGGAAAGTAACATTACCATCACAACAATTGAAACGAAAGAAGCACCAAGAGAACAAAAAGAAACGGCAAGTAGAGCTACCCCACAAGATTCCATGACGAATAGTATAACTCTACCAGAACTTGAAAATGCCCTCATATATCTAAAAAATAAGAAATCTCCAGGACTGGATGGTATTACTAATGAAATGCTGAAACACCTAGGTAATATTGCATGATCCCTGCTTACTGTGGCATGCCAGGAAATGAAAATGCAGACAGACTGGCAAAACTGGATGCAGCTAAAGAACAGGAGGGTAACTGGGTGACATACAAAGAGATGAAATCCCATATTAAATCTCTCTATAGACCTCCCAAACAAACCTATGATTATTACCTGCTGTCCCGTCAGGAACAGGTCATAATTTTCCGACTAAGGATTGGACAACAGGCTGGACCAGCATATACATAAGAGGTTCAGGCTGGTACCTTCTTCCATATGCTTCTGGAGACTACCTGGACAACTACAACTCTCCAGAAGAAGCTGTACAGCACAAGAAGTGATCTACAGAGAACAGTATCGTTCATAGTCATTGCTGGCCTCGACTGTAGTCAACAAGCGAATGAAAAGAAGAAGTCTTTAATTTTAACACAACGCATCATTATCAACTTCTTAATAATATCACTTTTTAATGAAACACACAATTGTTTAAATTTTTATATTGAAATTTTACGATTATATCCGAGTGTAAAATTCGTAATTTTTTCGATTGAACGCGGAAACTGGCGAAACGTTACAAAATGTACTGATAAATGTTCACTTTGCCTATTTTTATCAAACTTTTCCCCTTTTTTCGGGGAATGGAGAAGTTACTTCTCCTACTTTTTCAATTCTAGATTAGGGCCTGGATCGGTGGGCCCATTGGGCTATTTCTCGTTTCAGCCTCTGCACTGTGAGTGGTATATCAAAGGCTGTGGTATGTGCTATTCTGTCTGTGGGATGGTGCATATAAAAGATTCCTTACTACTAATGGAAAAATCTAGCAGGTTTCCTTTCTTAGACTATATGTAAAAATTATCAAATGTTTGACATCCAGTAGCCAATGATTAATAAATCAATGTGCTCTAGTGGTGTCATTAAACAAACAAAACCATAGTCAGTTTATAGACAGGTTTTTCAGATTGTCTCCCAGCAGTTTATGACCTTGTCGATAGATGGCGTAAACATATGGCCGCCATTAAGGGACTGAAATTCACGCCACAATAACATGTGACAGCATTGCAGCTGGGTGTAATTTCAGTCTTTATGACTTTTTTGGAATGTTTTGCAAAAGCAAAACCAGTCTCTCGGGTAATTCAACCTCATTTAAAGATTGTATATTCATATCAATTTCGGTGGAAATCTGTGAATGATTAAAAACATAAATAATATAAAGCACCTATACACGCCAATACAAAAGCATTGTGAATAAATTAAACGCACACAAGTGTAAATAATTTTGATTGTTATTAAGTGAAACTTTATTGATGTATCCTAAAATATAGAAAAGTATTTCAATTATGTACGTTTGTAGAAAACGTGGTGTACCATTTAAAAAAAGAGAAAGACTGACCTTAGATCTAGAGTAGATGTCAACATTTAGCTGTTACTATTATTAGCTCTGGGATATTCCAGATGTGATCTCATGGGGTTGAAGTGGGGCGCAGTTAACACTGCCAAATATTTACCTCTATTTTTATTTTATTTTATTTTATATATATATATATATATATATATATATATATATATATATATATATATATATATATATATATATATATATATATATATATATATATATATATATAGAATACTGGTGGTTATCATTAAAGGCTTGAAAGGTGCTCAATACTTACATACATCGGTCTATCTGGCGGTAATTTCAAACAACGATACAACAATCACACGAAATCGTTCAAACACGAAAAATACTCAAAAGAAACCGAGCTATCTAAACATGTATGGGAACTAAAAAAACAGCGAACAAATTATGAAATAAGCTGGCAAATTATCAAACAGTCGAACACGTACAAACGAAACTCCGGCCAATGCAACCTGTGCATTGAGGAAAAGCTCGCCATCCTACAAACAAAAGACAAAAACAATCTCAACAAAAGGACTGAGCTCATCTCAAAATGCCGTCACACCAGTAAGCTCAAACCACGCAACCGCACTACATAAAAATAAAACCCCTGCAATCTTTTCACCAGTGCCAGCTATCTGAAGATCGTCGAAGGGCGTGAAACTCGGAGTAATAGCGTAGGACAAAAAGTGCAATATATATATTTATATATATATATATATATATATATACACACACACATACGAGTTATTATGGTGTTAAATGTGTGCGATAAAAAGATAAATAATTTACTGAGTAACATGCATGCATGCTACACCGAAAATCGCACCCCCACCCATTTCGTCGATTTTTTTTTTATAATTATTATTATTTTTATTTATTTTTATTATTATTATTAATTAATAAATAATAATAATAAAAATAAAAAAAACAATTTTTTTTAAAATTAATTTAAGTACTTATTTGTTATTATTTTATAATTATAATATATATTTTTTAAATTATTATCTTTTGTGTCTTGGAATTTTTTTAAAAATAAATTAATCATCCACAATATAAAACACTAAATTACCCGAAAAATGCACCTCTGATTAGTCATGAAAATTTCTATATACTAGTTAATTACAAAATGAACCCCTTTAACACTTACTGGTGATGCCCTAGACAAGTACTTGTCAACAAAACAGGAGCTTAGGCTGGTGGGGTGGGGGGATCATCTGATACCTTCGTCTGCTGAGGCTAAAATATTGTTTTAAAGTTCAATATATTAGGCTATACAAGTGTCCAGGGAAATTATATTTGCTTGCATAAGTTTAAATTATTCGTTATGCTTTTATATTCGCGTGTATATACTGTAAATCATGTAATTAATACATCATGATATTTTTGCGTCCATACATGAGTGAACAAAAATGCGTATTTTTATTAATGCGTCGGGCAAAATAAAAACCACAGTTGTGTTGTTATTATATTGTTTGGGCTTCATCTTTCATGTTAAAAGAAGTCAGTAGTTGTTTTCACAACTACTACATAACCTGAAGCTAATCGCATGGTAGGTGGACCAAGAAGCCCCAATTACTTAAAGTAGGGTAATTAGTATAACTACACCTTATTGTTAAGGGTATGCCTTGCACTTTTGTGTGGTGATTGCTTCTAATTAATCCACCAGTAGGAATAAAAGGTAAACGGGTCGCTATTACAGGGCACAATATTTCACGTGAACGCAGACGTATTATTCTAACAAATGTTTTAGACTAATTTTATACACTTGATGTGCAGCACAGGAATAGACGTTAACAAATGCGATATATTGTAACAGTGACAACTTGCGACCAGTCTAAATTAAATGCCATGTATAGAGTCGAGCCAAATGGTTTGAAGAAATATGCATGGATTGTTGGTTACGGTTATATAATTTTCTACTGTTTCATTTTTAAAGGAATATATTTAGTAATAAAATTTGTTGATTATAATTTTACAAATATTCAAAACAGTTTAAATGTATACAGTAATCCAGAAGTGTAAGAAAATTTGAAAAATACTCACATCGCAAAATGAGCTTTTTAAAAACAAAACATTTGGAACATCACTGTATTATATAACCGCTATGATATTCCAGGAAAGTGAAAATAGAGTGGCAACATTGAAACGAAAGAAAGATTCTTGAAGTATTCACAAAAAGACATTTAACAAAAATTGTTTTTGTATTTTGTTTCATTTTTATATTATAAAAGTTTTATTTTATTTAAAAGTATTATAATAAAATCCTGTACATTTTTTGTATTGGGAATGAGTCTAAACAAAATCCGTCAAGTTATTATTGCGTCGATGTGTTCGCCGCATTTTTTGCATTAATTACTTGCTCACATTAATTTCATGATTTACAGTATACATGCTTTATTATATACGTTTTTAATTATTAATACATTTCCACCAACCTTGATATGCATTGACAGTCTTTCAATGAGGTTGTATTATTCGACATACTGGTTTTGCTTTCACAAAATGTACTAAAAAGGTAATAAATACTGAAAATCCACCCGGATGCAATGCCTTCCCATGTTATTGTTGTGCGAGTTTCACTTCCTTAATGGTGGACCGATCACGTTATTCTAAACATGGCTGTGCACAGTACTTTGACGTCACAGGCCAATAAACCCAATAAACCCGTCTATACTATGGACCTTTAATAATTTTGTAACCATAATTATTTCGTATGGTACCTTGTATTTACCATTTCATGCCATACAGGGAACATTTTGTTCAGATAAGTTTCAGAGATCGCTACACAATATTTTAAACAGTAATTAAACAGTAATTGCTAATCCATTTTCAATTGACTAGAAATATCACCAATCACGATTTTAAAAAGATAATGTTTTTTTGCCATAGTACAATTGGGTCATTTCTTACAGTCATCACACACAAACCATTTTTGAGAGAAAATCTCCTTTATAGTCAGATTAATGTAAATTTAATAGGTTGTCCAGTTTAATAGAAAATAATAAGGACCTTTGTAAAGCAAACCGAAATAAAAAACTATATGTTGTGTTGTTTTCTTTTATTTCCTTTTTCTTTCTAAATTTAGATAGAAAGAAATGGTTTATTTAAAGATGAACATTTTATTTACGGTCATATGGGGTCAGACATGTGGTTAAGGACCACACAGACATTGAGAGAGGAAACCCGCTGTCGCCACTTCATGAGCTACTCTTTTTCGATTAGCAGCAACAGATCTTTTATATGCACCATCCCACAGACAGGATAGTACATTCCATGACCTTTGATATACCAGTTGTGGTGCACTGTCTGGAACGAGAATAGCCCAATGGGTCCACTGACTGGGATCGATCCCAGACCAACTGCACATCGAGCGAGTGCTTTACCACTGGGTTACGTTCCACCCCAAAATTTAAATAGCCGGTAACAACTGATGTGATGTCATTTCACTGCACTCCTAGAACTATATCCACGCAGTCTGACTCCAGTGGAATGCGCATCCTCAAGTTGATCTATGACTGTGGTATCTTATTAATTTTAATTTGAAAGTACCATAATTATATTAATTGTTTTTTACTGTTAAATTTTGTTTTCACTAGTATAAACAGGGGTTGATGGGAGTGAGGTGGAAGGCATATTCCGGGAAACGTTTGTTTTCAAAATCTTGATTAGCGATATTTCTAGTCACGTAAAAATGATTAGCAACTACTAGTACTGTTTAATATTTTAAAATTGTGTGGTGATCTCTGAATCTTGTGTAGCGAATCATGACGCGATACTGAACAAAATGTTCTCTGATATTACCCATCTCATAGCTGTTGATTAAACACAGTGCTGGTGTTTTGTTTATAACACATTCCTTTCCTTGACTGTTTTGTAGAACTTAATGCCCCGTGGTGTGACCCTCGAGGATGTGACATCTGTGATACTGCATAGCAAGGTGGACCTGTCGAGACCCATCCAGTCAACAGCAGACTGGAGTGGGACAGCTGTCGATTTCGCTAACAACGCCACCGTCGATAAAATTGCCAAATCTCACGGCTTTCAATTTCATTGGTTAGTTTGTTTCGGAATTGGTTTAAACAATATTTATTCCCAATTATAATGTTGGTTGGGGATTGGCCAACAGGCAAAATGCCTATATCAAGGCCTCTCCCCACAATTTGAAAATGTAATTCAGAGTTACACAAGATGACAGATCGATGGTAAATTCCATGATTCCAAATCTTAAAGGAATATTCCCACGGGCAAGTTTACAAATCTTGATTACTACTCAGATGAAAGAAAAGGAATTAACAATATGCAACCCTCAGAAATTCAGATCATATTATGACAGCAATTTGGTACAGATCAGCAGTTTAGTACAGATAATAACAAAGTAAACATCTGAATATTTGAAACTTATAAAAATTCTATTGCAAATCAATTTCAAAGGCTGTGTATATTGGTGACAAATACTGTATTTTGATATAATAATTGAAACAAAAGAAAAAAGATTAGCGTTAAAAATTAGTCTTACCTGCTCCATCTTACTGTATTGTTTACAGGGTGTATACTACCAAATCAGATCCCATAGATGAAAATAGTAACATATGTGGCTAAAACTGCTACCTGCAGCGTATCAATTGACATAAACACCACAGAAATAAATACTACCACCTGTCACCTTTAAAGTGAATCCGACAAATTTTGGGTTCAAGCTGCTCATTTCTGAGATGACGGGTAGCGTCTATGACTACCTTAGTTCCGCACAAAATTTGAGTACTTTTCTTTACAGGTACCCCATACATGTTTCAAGCTCAAGGCTACTTGACACAGTGGTACTGGATGAAATAAAATTGCATACATTTTTTGCCCAGATCAAACCAATTTTTTCTTACAACCAACACACTCACATTTATTACCAACCACAGGACTTGTGGTGTTCACTTCTTTATCAAAAGTTCGATGCACCTCGAACTTTGACCCAGCCGGAAGTTATTTGGTTTAGTACTATCTACAGGGCTAGCTCGATCTGGATGAGCAAAAGATTTCTCCAAATTATCTTTAAAAAATGCTAAATCAGTTATTTTCCAACAAAATATGAATTTTTACATGAAATTTGTTTGCCAAATTAAAATAAAATTTGCAAATGTTTCCTAAAATTCAGAATTGGCGAATTTGGTTAGTGGCAGAGCTAGTCTTGTGTTTACCAATGCAAAAGACAAACACACATTCTTACACACTTACAAGTGTATTTTTGCTGTCAACATAGTTTTCTGATAAACAGCACTAATACAACAAAGAGTTTTTCCTCCATGTTTTGTTATATATTTTTACAGGGATTAGTAAAGCAAGCATCCCATCTTTCTGTCACTTCTACTGAAGTAATACATGTTGATGTGACCTAGATTAAAACTCCTGACATAATACATGTTGATGTGACCTAGATTAAAGCTCATCAAAAAAATGGGAAGAAATGTAATGTGGAGGATCTGTTCTAACTTTTTAATAATAAAAATACACCCGAGATTGTGCTATTCAATTCTGTTCACCAATTTGCTAAGTGCAGTTTGCTGACACATTGAATTTGACAGTTATATTTTATACCACATTTGTTAAAATGTTAATTTAAGAATTGCCAAGCTGACTTGAATTATGGGGAAAATGTTCACTTTCTTGTAAATAAAGATAAAAATCTGGATTGTGCTCATGCTAGAGACCCCCCCCCCCCCCCCCCCCACTAGATATCGTGCCATCCCCCACACACATACACTCCGGATGTCGTTCCTATGGGCCTGCATGATTATATATTACATACTGATACCATATATAAATTCACATGCTAAGGGAAGCTACTCTCCTTGAACTAGTAATGGGAGTGTTGGGAAGTAATAGCTCTCCTTAAACAGCAAGGTCTGACTAAGTTTCATGAGGGGTTTTTCGGTTACTTATAATTTGGTTTTAATAAAGTATGTTTGGCAGTATTTTCAAACAAAATTTGCCATTATCACAACAATTTCAGGACAATCAGCAAAATGTTTGACTATTTTCATAATGAATTTGACATTTTTTTATCGACCATCTGTTATAATCAGTTGGCACCAACCAATAACTTTCGATTAGACAATCTGTTAGAATTATATGAATGAAAGAAAAATTTGAATTAAAAGGATCATGCAGCTATTGATGTGACTGTGTGCAGTGTGATTTAGATGCTACAAATGGTTAATTTTACCTTTAATATCTTGTACACAAGAAAGCAAACAATAACCCTCACAGCTGCGACAAGCACCAACCCCATCAACAGAATCATGTACTTCGCAAAACAGCGGACACGATTCCAAGACTTCCATGTTTTAAACTTAGCTGCAATTTGGTTGAGGAAAGTTGGTCTGTAGTGTCAATCTTGGCTCTCATCGCTTTGGCAATGCATCGATTAATTTCTGCGTCGGTCATGCCTCATCCCTTTTCTAGTTGATGGACTTCTGATGCATTCTGTTGTAGATTCAACAAATCCATCATCTACACTGGAGGAATATTTAAAATTAAAATTTTCACACACAATTGATACTGGATTTTTATAATCGATCATCACATCGTTAGAAACAAAGTGATTAATTTTCAGTTATAATTGATCACTGGAACATAACTACAAAAGTCCTGTATTACATGTGAATGTTGTGAATGTGACTGAGTCTTGTTTTTATTTTTTCTCTTTTTAAGGAAGAGCGATTTCAATCTGGAGGTCGGTCGATTAATGCGAACTCTTTTCCCAAGGCCACTGGTATTTGAAAAAGAACTGGAAGTATCTGTGAAGAAATATTTGTATGTGGATGGACCAAACTCAGAGGGCTATTCTCTGGTATCTAGTTTTACTCTTGACATTCTTCTAAGTCATCTGCATCTAGGCTATTGATGATGCAATATTTGTATTGTAATGTTATATTGAGATTACAAGTACATTTGTGTATTTAAAATGTTTATTGGACAAAGTGTAATACATAGGTGCAGTGCCTCCCCTAGGATTTACATTTTGTGGGGAGCCAAGAGTCTGAAGTGTGCTGTTGTGAGAATGATAGGGACCTTATTAATGGACTTTCAATCATCACAGTTAGCTAATTGTTGAGATATAATGTCCTGATATGGGAACATTCACAACTGGTCTACATTATCGCAAGTATACAAAGAGGATATTCAGGGATGTGAGAGCTAAGCGTAAATGTGCTTTTTCATTTCGTCTAAAAATCCCCAAAACATGATGTTCAATACTGTTGACCACACAAGGTTCATTTGCATGTTTTCACAGTTTCAAGTTTATGATGTGTGCCTTATGTTATAAGTTATAACCAGTTTAGATTTGTTAGCATTGAATGCCATTTTTGGCAGTTCCAGGGGTTGCAAACAACAATTTTTCTTCAGGGGCCCTTGAGTGGCCCCTGGACCCCTGGACCCCGGTCGCAGTAAGCTTTTTTGTTCCAGCCCCTCTCACATCCCTGGATATTTATTTACAAATTGCCTCCATCCTTCTAAAAATGTATATTAAAGAAATTGCTTTTACAAAGACAAATTTTTTTTATTTTTTTTTTGTAATGCACACATGGCATGAACTCAAGAATTTGTTATGTACATAAATTTTTAAATGTTTTTGCTGTAGGCAAAATGCTTTCAATTTTAAACTAGTAACCAAACCAAAAATTATCTCTTGAACTGATAGCAGTAATTTTTATCCAGCAGTAAAACACTGCTGTCAGTGAAGACCTGACCTACTGCATTTCAGGGGTGGGATTTAGCTCAGTCGGTTGAGTGCTCGCCTCAGGTGCTTGTGTTGCAGGATCGAACCACCTCGGTGGATCCATTCAACTGATTGTTTTTTTCCTTGTTCCAACCAATGCCCCTCAACTGATCAAAGACCATAGTATGTGCTTTCCTGTCCTATGAGGAAAGTGCATATAAAAGATCCCTTGCTGCATTAGGAAAAAATTTAGCGGGTTTCCTCTGGTGAATTACGAAATGTTTGACATCCAATAGCCTATGATTAATTAATCAATGTGCTCCAGTGGTGTCGTTAAAGAAAACAAATTTTACAGCAATTGATTTCGGAATGAAGGGAAGTTCCACATGTACCATCATTAAGTTGGAGCCCTGTGTATGCTAGAAGTAACCCCCTTTCTCCATCAAACAGTTTATATTATTAAATGCTGATAATTGTGAAATGTGTACTGAGGATATCTATGGGGACTACAGTTAAAGTTTATTTTAACGACGCCACTAGAACACATTGATTTATAAATCATTGGGCTATTGGATGTCAAACATTTAGTAATTTTGACATATAGTCTTAGAGAGGAAATCCGTTACATTTTTTCCATTAGCAGCAAAGGATCTATCATAATCTGTTACTTGCACCATACCACAGACAGGATAATATATACCACAGCCTTTGATATACCAGTCGTGGTGCATTGGCTGGAACGAGAAATAGCAGCATGGGCCCACTGATGGGGTTCGATCCTGGGGACTACAGAGAATATGAGGAAAACATGTGATTCATACTTATCAACTATGAGAGGTAAACACAAGAGTGGTGTGGGTGAGTGGGGGCAGGGGCGTGGTAGGTGTGAAACTATAAAAATGCAATTTACAGAATATTTACATGTTAATGCACAACGTTCTTGCATAATTGTAAATTACTGTTTGACGAATATTGTAATATTTATTGACGTTGTCCTTGTGTTTTGTTTACAGCCTGACTGGGAAGTAGGGTTTGCGTGGTACACACAGGGATTTGGTGTCAGGACGGTGACGTTCACCCCAGTACAGCAGTGCACAGACCAGTGTTCCAGCTTTCAGATGAACGTCGCGCAGCGCGATGTCTGTAAGAATCATCTTCTCTTTGATACACAGTCATGCCACTCTAAACTGAACACCCATGGGATCATCTAAAAAGTCTGATTTTTAAAAAGGGACCATGAAAAATATTTGGTTTTGACAGAAGTCTGCTAAATGTGGATTGGTGTGTAAAAAATAAATCATTCCCCCAGTGAGAAGGTCTGAAGCACATAAAAAAAAAACACCCCAGAAAATCAAGGCATACCACATATTTGTTTTAAAAATCAATGCATGAATATATTTATCGTTTTACGTGCACATTTATACATCTACAAGTAGCACTAAACCAAATAACTTCCATTCCATTTGGGTCAAAGTTCAAGATGCACCAAACTTTTGATAGAGAAGTTAACACCACAAGTCCTGTGATTGGTGATAAATATGAGTGTGTTGGGTGTAAAAAAAAAAAGTTTCATCTGGGCAAAAAATGTATGCAATTTTATTTCATCTAGTACCACTGGGTCAAGTAGCCTTGTGCTTGAAACTTGAGGGGTACCTGTAAAAAAAAAAGTACTCAAATTTTGTGTGGAACTAGGGTAGTCATAGACACTACCAGTTATCTCAGAAATGAGCAGCTTCACCCCCAATGTTTTCTGATTCACTTTAAGAGTGAGGGGTGGTAGTATTTATATCTGTGGTGTTTATGTCGATTGATACGCTTTAGCCACATATGTTACTATTGTTGGTTTTGGCCTATAATTCATACTGTAAAGATTTGAATAATTTCTTTTACATGGTATTTGACTTGCCATATACAACTGCTCTTAAATATGGTGATATACAGGTATCTCGGCAACCTGAACTTACATTTTAATAGCAATTTATTTTTATATTAAAAAGAACGTGTGTCAATACTGGGTTAATGTCTTTAATTTCCATTAACATTGTTAATTTTTCTTGTATGAAATTATGAAAACTCAAATTTGTAAAGAACTTGTTTTTTGTTGTCATTTTGACATATTTATAGGATGCTAAGTTATATTTTAGACAAATTTGTAGTTTTATGCAAAAGTTTATTTAAATTTGAAGAAAAACATTACCAAACACATAATTAAATTTGTTGTCACTATTGTGCTTTCTGTTCTTATTTATACATAACAATAAGCTTGTTAAACATATCTTTAGGTCTCCAGATCAATTAATTTGTTTAATAATCACTTAGTTTGCTCTCATGAAATGCATTTTATGTTTATACTAGATTCAGAACCAATTTTACCAGATTTGATTATCTGCCTTGCAGTAAGTTGGTAATTTATTTTATTGTTAAAACTATTACCCATTGTTACTAACTAACAGGCTGGATTACAGATTGTAGGAATACATCCAATATACATATTGTATTCATCTGGATTAGAAAATAAGGCAAGAAAATAGATGTTCGGGTAATTACTGGTATGTCATTTAAAAATAGTTTTTTAAGTAATGAATAAAAAATAAATATGTGAAAGCTGGATGACAATTCCAGATATCACAAATATTTAAAACTTCCAACTACAGTAGGCTATAAATAAAATATAGTCAGGAATATTGGTGGCTGCCAATGGTTTTGATGGTCCATTATGAAAATCAGCAAGGCCGATGGATTTGAAATTCCCACTCCTGGTAACTTGACGACACCCACACCCAGCATACAGGATTTTCCCCCAACAGTGATATGCAGGACATTAAGTCATTACTTCATACAGGTGCAGTGATGTTGATTTTTCATTCCTCAGTTATTGTATTTTTTAATAGTGATATTTCTTTGATGTGCCTGCTAATGTCTTCATAATCTAGGGGGTCAGTCAAGTACATGATGTGCTTCAATGGAATGATTTAAAGAGCAGAGGTACTCTGAATATTCATGTTGTCTCTACATATATATCTGAGCACCCACCTCAAACATTATATATTTTGAGAAGTTTCAACTGCACTAAACAACATGTGAATTAGTATTCTCAAGTCTTTTTAATAAAAGTCAAGTAAAAATGTTTTTTAATATAATAATAAAAAACTAAAATAATAATTATAAAAAAAAAAACAGAAGAAAAAAAGTAAGAAAAAAATAGTTATTTTAACAAAAATTGTTGCTGTTGTTTCGGTATTTGCTTAACAATGTTAATTTCCATTTCTGTTTTTTCCAGTGATTTACCCTGTTGGATACTGGGTCGTTTCTGTGTTGTCCAATGGAGAAGATCTCAGCATCAGCTATATGGGAGTCTGTGAATAGACGACTTTATTTACATAATAAGTATTGTGTTATCATGGAATAAAATATTTGTACATATTGTCATGTTTTTCTGTTAACTGTGAACAAAATTTGTTGTGTGGTAAGTGGTATTTGATGTATTCAATCTTTTGCTGGTGGCTGTGAAATACGCGAGGGCCGAGTTCAGGCAGGCAGCCAGAGCAGGAAAAACGTTCAATATTAGTTTTTGTGATTGACGATAAAGCGAGGAAGACCACAGGTCTAGTAATCCCTGATGGTATAGAGAAGGTACTCCAGTTGCATGTTCAGTACCGAACTTAATGTTCCAATTTGTTTTCATCTTTTATTTTAAAGTAGCTTGCATTTTCCAATGCGTATGTTCTATTTCTAGAATTGATGTCCATGTCCTCGTTGAAAGAGTCAATATAAGCATATCCGACACTTGTGTAGGGGGTGGGGTGGGGGTAGACAGCCGAGCGAAGTTTCCATGTCCTCGTTGAAAGAGTCAATATAAGCATATCCGACACTTGTGTAGGGGGTGGGGTGGGGGTAGACAGCCGAGCGAAGTTTCCATGTCTTCGTTGAAAGAGTCAATATAAGCATATCCGACACTTGTGTAGGGGGTGGGGTGGGGGTAGACAGCCGAGCGAAGTTTCCATGTCCTCGTTGAAAGAGTCAATATAAGCATATCCGACACTTGTGTAGGGGGTGGGGTGGGGGTAGACAGCCGAGCGAAGTTTCCATGTCCTCGTTGAAAGAGTCAATATAAGCATATCCGACACTTGTGTAGGGGGTGGGGTGGGGGTAGACAGCCGAGCGAAGTTTCCATGTCCTCGTTGAAAGAGTCAATATAAGCATATCCGACACTTGTGTAGGGGGTGGGGTGGGGGTAGACAGCCGAGCGAAGTTTCCATGTCCTCGTTGAAAGAGTCAATATAAGCATATCCGACACTTGTGTAGGGGGTGGGGTGGGGGTAGACAGCTTGTGTAGAGGGGTGGGGTGGGGGTAGACAGCCGAGCGAAGTTTCCATGTCCTCGTTGAAAGAGTCAATATAAGCATATCCGACACTTGTGTAGGGGGTGGGGTGGGGGTAGACAGCCGAGCGAAGTTTCCATGTCCTCGTTGAAAGAGTCAATATAAGCATATCCGACACTTGTGTAGGGGGTGGGGTGGGGGTAGACAGCCGAGCGAAGTTTCCATGTCCTCGTTGAAAGAGTCAATATAAGCATATCCGACACTTGTGTAGGGGGTGGGGTGGGGGTAGACAGCCGAGCGAAGTTTCCATGTCCTCGTTGAAAGAGTCAATATAAGCATATCCGACACTTGTGTAGGGGGTGGGGTGGGGGTAGACAGCCGAGCGAAGTTTCCATGTCCTCGTTGAAAGAGTCAATATAAGCATATCCGACACTTGTGTAGGGGGTGGGGTGGGGGTAGACAGCCGAGCGAAGTTTCCATGTCCTCGTTGAAAGAGTCAATATAAGCATATCCGACACTTGTGTAGGGGGTGGGGTGGGGGTAGACAGCCGAGCGAAGTTTCCATGTCCTCGTTGAAAGAGTCAATATAAGCATATCCGACACTTGTGTAGGGGGTGGGGTGGGGGTAGACAGCCGAGCGAAGTTTCCATGTCCTCGTTGAAAGAGTCAATATAAGCATATCCGACACTTGTGTAGGGGGTGGGGTGGGGGTAGACAGCCGAGCGAAGTTTCCATGTCCTCGTTGAAAGAGTCAATATAAGCATATCCGACACTTGTGTAGGGGGTGGGGTGGGGGTAGACAGCCGAGCGAAGTTTCCATGTCCTCGTTGAAAGAGTCAATATAAGCATATCCGACACTTGTGTAGGGGGTGGGGTGGGGGTAGACAGCCGAGCGAAGTTTCCATGTCCTCGTTGAAAGAGTCAATATAAGCATATCCGACACTTGTGTAGGGGGTGGGGTGGGGGTAGACAGCCGAGCGAAGTTTCCATGTCCTCGTTGAAAGAGTCAATATAAGCATATCCGACACTTGTGTAGGGGGTGGGGTGGGGGTAGACAGCCGAGCGAAGTTTCCATGTCCTCGTTGAAAGAGTCAATATAAGCATATCCGACACTTGTGTAGGGGGTGGGGTGGGGGTAGACAGCCGAGCGAAGTTTCCATGTCCTCGTTGAAAGAGTCAATATAAGCATATCCGACACTTGTGTAGGGGGTGGGGTGGGGGTAGACAGCCGAGCGAAGTTTCCATGTCCTCGTTGAAAGAGTCAATATAAGCATATCCGACACTTGTGTAGGGGGTGGGGTGGGGGTAGACAGCCGAGCGAAGTTTCCATGTCCTCGTTGAAAGAGTCAATATAAGCATATCCGACACTTGTGTAGGGGGTGGGGTGGGGGTAGACAGCCGAGCGAAGTTTCCATGTCCTCGTTGAAAGAGTCAATATAAGCATATCCGACACTTGTGTAGGGGGTGGGGTGGGGGTAGACAGCCGAGCGAAGTTTCCATGTCCTCGTTGAAAGAGTCAATATAAGCATATCCGACACTTGTGTATGGGGTGGGGTGGGGGTAGACAGCCGAGCGAAGTTTCTAGGGCTTTGGATCATGCTTCCCCTAAAAACAATATCGATGGAAATTTGATTTCAACAGGTTGGGGTGGATGGGTTTTGAACACTGAAACTAAATGCAATTTATGGTGGTACATATTTGATGTTCACGTTTCGCGAACACCTGACATCGTTACCGTTTGTACATTCATCACAACTGTTTAAACCCGGAACATCCTAAAATGAACAATCTCCTTGCAAAATTTTCATCTTGCAAAATTTCCAGCAAAAGAACAGGATAATGACACTGTAGGTGTGAAGAACATTTTTCTTGTTTATCGTGTGCTCACCCGCTCATAATCATACACACAGACGCATTGTTATGCCCGACACAGTGTAGTGTCATTAGCGCGTAATGCTAGTCTTCGACTACCAACGGGGGGAAGGGGGCGTAGCCCAGTCGTAAAGCGCTCGTTTGATGCGCGGTCTGTTTAGGATCGATCCCCTTCGGTGGGCCTATTGGGCTATTTCTCTTTACAGCCAGTGCTCCACAACTGGTGTAACAAAGGCCGTGGTATGTACTATCCTGCCAGTGAGATGGTGCATATAAAAGATCCCTTGCTGCTAATCCAAAAGAGTAGCCCATGAAGTGGCGACAGCGGGTTTCCTCTCTCTATATCTGTGTGGTCCTTAACCATATGTCTGACGCCATATAACCGTAAATAAAAAAAAATGTGTTCGAGTGCGTCGTTAAATAAAACCTTTCCTTCCTTCCTTCCGACTACCAACTGTCTGCACAACGTTGGCCAACTTTCTGCTCTCACGACTTCTACGACTGTCCAATTGCTAGTCTCAGCGCTGTTACAACTCGACTAGTTGTTAATCTGAGCACACCCATCGTGAGTTGGAGGGAGGGGGGGATTACAACGCAACATCAGTTTGCCAACTTTGTCGTTACAGTTGACAGTCTGAGGTTAGCGTAATTTAATAGCCAATAGAATAAAGTCTGGAGTTTTAAAAATATGGGATCCAGTCAGCGTAATATGACTAGGTTGCAGGGAGTTTGAATCGCTCTAAAAGTGATTAAAATGCATCGGTCGCTACGCCATGCCACGCCACGTAAACCAAATGGTCCAGCCTCGGGACAATTTCACAAAACATCGCAAATTAACGTCTGCGAGTAGCAGTTATATCGGGCATACATTAACAAGTGTTTGGCATCGTTTTCAAGAAGAAAATCATTAAGGGGCCGTCCATAATTTTCAAAATTTTCACGAGCGTACAAACCGTACGCTTTTGACCCCCCCCCCTTAAAAGTGTACATCCCCAAATGAAAATCGCTGGCCCCTTAACCCCCTCTCCCCCCCCCCCCCCCCCCCCACGTACGGTTTGTACGCTCGTGAAAATTTTGAAAATTATGGACGGCATCTAAGGAAAATGGAGCATTTAAGGACAAAATAATATTAGATATGTGTGTTTCTAACTATATTTGTTGTACTATAATAGTAATAAGAATTGTGATTTAGTCGTAGATTTACGTTTACGTGCAAAACTAAGCTTACCGGTACGATGTTTTGTGAAATTGGGCCCTGCCACTGCCATAACATGCATTTCAGATTTGTCTGAAATAATCAGAAATGAAATGTCTGCTATCATGCATGGAAACCCGTGTAATCAAACTAACAAATCACGAAACGCTACTTTTGTCACCTTTGCGCAGTAGATAATGGAACAAATCGACATTTTCTATTAATGATGTTTCATCAACAACAGAATGCCGTGTGGCCATAGGTGGATCAGAGAACAAGATCTTTACGAAGCATCTGGTGTTGTCACCTGTGGGCGCATGGATCGAAATGCTAACATTTTCAATTTAGCTTTATCCTCTAAACACAAAATATTGTTCCAGTAGGAAGGCACGATGAAGTCGTCGCTATGCTTTATAACGGACCGTGTTGCTGAAATTCGGAAGATGGGTAAAGCAGGCGGTCTAGACGAGGGTGAGATAGACAGCTGTGCGTCAGAGGTGTTTGTGGAGGACCAACTGGACCTGTGGAAGATGCTAAAGGCGTGGGACAGTAAGAAGACGACCCGGAACGAGTGGATTCTGTTTGGAGCTCTTCTGTGTCTGGTTATCTTCTCTGCGGTCGAGAAGAAGGGCGGGGCCGAGGTGATCATCCAGCTGTTTCCCCCCGTTTTCGCTTCTCACGTCCGGTTTGCCATGCTCAGTTACTGTAGAAAGATCTCGGCGCTGTTATTGAAACATGTGGATTTATCTGGTGAGTATAGAAAATGGTAAAAGAAACAAAACCCCCCCACAAAAAAAAAAAACTTAAAAAAATTATGTCTTCTGGATATTTGCTTTAAATACATTTTACAGATATATAGGCCTATGTATTTTTGTAAAACAAATCTGACAAAACACCTAAAGTATATATTTTTTAACAACACCACCAGAGCATTTATTACTTTGTTAAACATTGGTAATTTTTTAACACTGAATCTTAGAGAGAAACCCCGCTATATTGTTCCATTAGTAGAAAGGGATCTTTTATATGGCACATCCCACAGACAGGATAGTACATACCTCGGCCTTTGATATACCATTCGTGGCGCACTGGCTGGAACGAGAAATAGCCTAATGGGCCCACTGCGAATATTTTTGTTTCGAAGAACTGCATCAGCTGTCTGTTTCTCTCTCTTCTCTCTGTCGGTCTATTCTATATCTCTGTCTCTTTTCATCTCTTTTTCTCTTGTCTGTATTATAGGCGTAATTAGATGACAGTGACCGGTGGGGACGTTTTTATAAATTAGGTTTCAACTGGTGGCTAAAATATCTTCACTTACACCCCGCTCCCCCCACATCCGTCACTCTCTCATGGGCCGGGACGTAGCCCAGTGGTAAAGCGATGGCTCGATGCGCGGTCGGTCTGGGATCGATCCCCGTCGGTGGGCCCATTGAGCTATTTCTCGTTCCAGCCAGTGCACCACGACTGGCATATCAAAGGCCGTTGTATGTACTACCCTGTCTGTGGGATGGTGCATATAAAATATTCCTTGCTGTTAATCAAAACGAGTAGTCCATGAAGTGGCGACAGCTGGTTTTCTCTCTCAATATCTATGTGGTCCTTAACCATAATATTATGTCTGACGCCATATAACCGTAAATAAAATGTGTAAATAAAACATTTCCTTCCTTCCTTCTCTCTCTCATATAATAAAGATAAAAGCAGGATGTCATGACAATTATTGATTGTGTAAGGGTTTCGGTGATTTTTAAAACATTTAATTTGCTTTCCTTGTTCAAATATATTTACAACTACAACGAATCCTATTTATAACAACACGGTTTGTTGTAGGGACATACTATATTATGATACTTTACAGGTGTTTAGTTCGATTTGGAGATGCCACAATTTACACGTTCAACCTTTTTTGTTTTTTTAACCCTAATCTCAGAAATGTATGGGAATTCTGTTATTGCCAAAATTATCGTCCCTCCGCCTCACTGTTTACTCAAACTTACAACTTACTCATAAGCGTACGAGACAGGGGGCAGGGGACGAGGGAAGAATTCTCAAATTCGGGCAAAATAAGCCTGAGTCTGAAACGTTTTTTCCATCAGTCCTGCCACAATATTACCGAGGGTAGCTGTAATCCATGTAAAAATGTGTAGCGATTCGTATGCAACCCTATATAACTGCTTAGCATTAATGCTAGTATAAATAAATGCATTTTAATTCAATTCGGGTAAAAAGCAGCCTCCCCCCCCCCCCCTCCGAAATGGGAGCCCGTAGGCTACGCCTATGAGTTTACTGGAGAAAAATGGGTACAAAAACACAAGCGAACAAAAACAGCCGTTGTCTCAAATCATATTAGACCTACTTGCCACTGTCTCAAATCATATTAGAACTACTTGCCACTGTCTCAAATCATATTAGACCTACTTGCCACTGTCTCAAGTCATTAGACCTACTTGCCGCCGTGTCAAATCATATTAGATCTACTTGCCGCTGTTTCAAATCATATTAGACCTGCTTGCCGCTGTGTCAAATCATATTAGATCTACTTGCCGCTGTTTCAAATCATATTAGACCTACTTGCCGCTGTTTCAAATCATATTAGACCTACTTGCCGCTGTTTCAAATCATATTAGACCTACTTGCCGCTGTTTCAAATCATATTAGACCTACTTGCCGCTGTCTAATCATATTAGACTTACTTGCCGCTGTCTCAAATCATATTAGACCTACTTGCCGCTGTCTCAAATCAAAGGAAGTACTATTTTATTTTGATTTGTACCTGCATATATCAGAATAGAATGTAATGTGAGTGCGTACGTGCGTTCGTGTATGCATATGTATGAATATTAATTTTAAGATAAATTGTAAGGCGGTGTATCAGGGCTCCCCAACCCTGGCACTGTCTAATGGTCTGGGGACAATTAAAAAAGAAGAAAAAAAACGACCTACTTGCCGTTGTCTCTAATCATATTAGACATACTTGCCGCTGTCTCTAATCATATTAGATCTACTTGCCGCTGTCTCTAATCATATTAGATCTACTTGCCGCTGTCTCTAATCATATTAGATCTACTTGCCGCTGTCTCTAATCATATTAGACCTACTTGCCGCTGTCTCTAATCATATTAGATCTACTTGCCGCTGTCTCTAATCATATTAGATCTACTTGCCGCTGTCTCTAATCATATTAGATCTACTTTATTAATTAACGTCTGTTCACCACGTGTCTGTTTAACACGGGGCTGACTGTAATCAATTCTATTCATTATAAATCACGGATGTTACCGCACAGTGTGAAAGACTTGGCAGCACGTGCAGTTCTCACCTCATCACTTTACTGCTACGTGACTCCGGACCCGCGTGCATTGAGTTAGTCAGTCAATCAATCAGTTTTGTATTAGTTTGTATTACAAACATCGCTCGTGCAGTCATTTCCATCATGGAAGCGGTCGCGCGCAGTAAGGACTTTTTAACTAAACAAGTCGCCGAACTGAGGAAACTAGGTGAGGTCTGGGGACTAGATCAAGAGGAGATAGACGTCTGCTCGTATGACGTGTGTACCGACAGATGGACGGAGTTGTGGACGTCGTGCAAGGCGTGGATGTACAAGATGGCGACACGACGCCACCTGGTATACCTCGGGGTCGCAATGTTGCCGGTGTTGCTGTTGGTGTTGCTGAATACTCCAGCAGTGAACGTGGCCATCGAAATCCTGCCCCCGCATATGTCGGCTGGAGTGTTTTACGCGTTTATGAGTTCCTACAGAAAGATGGTAGCGCATATTTTGCCATTTGTGGATTTAACTGGTATGTTTCGATAGTTATTATTTATTTATTATTAATTAGTGCGAGGTGGTGTGGGGCGAGATAGATGTGAAGACACGCGCGCGCACACGCACGCACGCACACCCACGCACGCCCACAAAAATACACAAACAGCGAGAGAACGGTGAAGAGAGGAGCGAATAATATGGAAGAGTTCTAGACTGACGTTTTTCTGGGCAATAGTAATTTGATATCCAAGAGCCGAGGCTCCCGTGCTTGAGGACCTTGGCGTGCTATGTTAGATTCATCAACAGTAGCCACTACCCACCAAAACTAAAACATAACACGCCTTCTCTAGGCAGAGATGAATTTAACTGTAGAATGCAGGAAATTGCATTTCAGGACATCAAATTTTAAAAATTTAACGAGATAGCATACCCCGAACCCCCTGGAAACGTTGCTTTGTTCCCTCGATCTGTCAGCCCCCTACCCCCACCAATGTCTACTTGCTTCTGCCGTGCCTGTTCTCGTTGATCAAGATCCGCCCCAATAAAAAAACTGATGACTTTAGATTTGTATTATCTGAAATCAAAATGTATGCATGTACTTTTTAACAGTATTTAGTGGCCTGTTAATTTTTAATTGCAAGACAGATTAAAAACATATTTGTCTGACATTTGTTTTTATTGATGATAAAACTGACGGGCGAGGTGATCTCCAGCCAGTGCACCACGACTGGAATATCAAAAGCCGTTGTATGTGCTATTCTATCTGTGGGATGGTGCATATAAAAGATTCCTTGCAACTAATGGAAAAATGTAGCGTGTTTTCTCTCAAACACTGTCGGAATGACCAAATGTTCCACACCCAATAGCCGATGATTAGTAAATCAATGTGCTCTAGCGGTTTCGCTAAACAAAACAAACTTAACCATCTAGATCCGCCAGAGTCCGTGTGTATGGTGAACATCCGGTTTATTAGCAGATGGCACAGATTGTCATGTAGTGTTGAAAGCAAATTAATCATTATGTCTGTATAATCATGTACATGGGTATGAAAAAGAGTAGCATTTAAAAAAAGGATATATTTTATCCAGATTAAAGATGGACATACATGGATACATACATAATTATATTTATTTTCAGTCGTAAAATTATTTATAGTCGAGGAGCCAGACTTGGAAAAACCTGAGCTCAAAATCAGGTTGACAGTGAACCCTTCTGCTATCGGTTTTATTTTGATGTTTTTAAACAGCTTAGATATTCCGAATGAAGGAAAAAAAAGAAGAAAGAAAGAAATGTTTTATTTAACGACGCACTCAACACATTTTATTTACGGTTATATGGCGTCAAACATATGGTTAAGGACCACACAGAATTTGAGAGGAAACCCGCTGTCGCCACTACATGGGCTACTCTTTCCGATTAGCAGCAAGGGATCTTTTATTTGCGCTTCTCACAGGCAGGATAGCACAAACCATGGCCTTTGTTGAACCAGTTATGGATCAGTGGTCGGTGCAAGTGGTTTACACCTACCCATTGAGCCTTGCGGAGCACTCACTCAGGGTTTGGAGTCGGTATCTGGATTAAAAATCCCATGCCTCGTCTGGGATCCGAACCCAGTACCTACCAGCCTGTAGACCGATGGCCTAACCACTATGCCACCGAGGCCGGTCTGAATGAAGGATTGATTGGTCTGCAAGTCAATTTCTCTTGAGCAAAGCTTCGCAATCGGGCAAAACCGATGGAGACATTCGGAAAAAATGAGACGAACATGTTTGAGTTCTATAATGAATAAGTGTATATAATAACAATAACAGCTGATGCATAATTATTATTTCAAGTGGAAGTACAAACGTATTTATGCAATTGCATCATTTTCATATCATTTCTCCGGAAATGTACTATTTGTTCCACACTGTTAACATACATGACACATGTTTCTTAAACACGTTACATTTTCAGTCTTGGCAACTACACAACAATAAAAGACTAGAATTCCTCGGAATTAAATGTCTCGCTAACCTTATATTCCATGTCGCTCATAGTTGCATTAAGACATGTTCAATGCATGTTAAAGGCAAATTAATTAACTTTTAAATCTTAATTTAATAAAATTTAATAAATTTTAAATTGCTTTAAAAGTCTTCAAATGAACAGAGATAGAACTATAAATCAGATTTCATTGATCTAGAACTTAATGTTTTGCAATTACCATCGTTTGACACCCAATAGCCAATATATTTTTCGGGCTGGGGTGTCGTTAAACATCTATTCTATTCTACTATTCATTGGTCAAGGACTTCTAACCTGTACCAAAATGCGAAACATTTATATAAATGCTAAAATTTAACATTAAGCTAACTGCTAATAATAATTAATAGTAAGCCTATTTTAATTAAAAATTATAACTTTGAAATATTTTTTTTTAAAACATGCATTGTAATAAACATACATAGGCGCAGCTATAAACCAAGTTTAATTGATGTACGACTTTTACTTTCTGAGAAATGAAGCTAAACGTAAATTTAACGTTCAAGCCATGTACACGTTGACACCGTCGCCAACGTCACCGGACACGTAATACCTAGCCTATATCTTGCTTTTTGTCTACGTCATTACAAGACAGGGACAGGACGTAGCCCAGTCATAAAGGACCCGCTTAATGCGCGGTCCGTTTGGGATCGATCCCTGTCTGTGGGCCCATTGGACTATTTCTCGTTCCAGCCAATGCACCACGACTGTTATATCAAAGGATAGAGTATGTGCTATCCTGTCTGTGGGATGGTGCATATAAAAGATCCTTTGCTACTAATGGAAAAAAGCAAAGAAGCGGATTTCTTATCTAATACTAAAATGTCAAAATACCAAATGTTTGACATCCAATAGCCGAAGGGCGGGACGTAGCCCAGTGGTAAAGCGTTCGCTTGGTGCGCGATCGATATAGGATCGATCCCCGGCGGTGGACCCATTGGACTATTTCTCGTTCCAGCCAGTACTACACAACTGGTGTAACAAAGGTCGTGGTATGTACTATCCTGTCTGTGGGATGGTGCATATAAAATATTCCCACATAGGCTACTCTTTTACGACAGGCAGCAAGGGATCTTTTATTTGCGCTTCCCACAGGCAGGATTGCACAAACCATGGCCTTTGTTAAACCAGTTATGGATCACTGGTCGGTGCAAGTGGTTTATACCTATCCAATGAGCCTTACGGAGCACTCACTCAGGGTTTGGAGTCGGTATCTGGATTAAAAATCCCATGCCTCAACTGGGATCCGAACCCAGTACCTACTAGCCTGTAGACCGATGACCTAACCACGACGCCACCGAGGCCGGTTTGCCACAACCAATGCCCCACGACTGTCACATTGATCAGTTAAAGTTTGTTTTGTTTAACGACACCTCTGAAGCACATTGATTAATTACCGGTCTCGGTGGTGTCGCGGTTAAGCCATCGGACATAAGACCGGTAGGTACTGGGTTCGCAGCCCGGTACTGGCTCTCACCCAGAGCGACTCAGTGGGTAGGTACAATACCACTACACCCTTTTTTCTCTCACTAACAACTAACAACTAACCCACTGTCCTGGACAGATGGCCCAGACAACAACGTGTTTGAAACTTGATTGGATATAAGCATATTAATCATCGGCTACTGAATGTCAAACATTTGGTAATTCTGACACGTAGTCATCAGAGGAAACACATTACATTTTTCCTGATGCAGCAAGGGACCTTTTATATGCACTTTCCCCACACACAGGGAATCACATACCACGGCCATTGACAAGTTGTAGTGCTCTGGTTGTAACGAGAAAAACCCAATCAAGTTAATGGATCCACAGAGGTGGTTCGATCCTGTGACGCAAGCACCTCAGCCGACTGAGCTAAATCCTGTCCCCATTGATCTAATCAGAGACTAGAATATACTGTCCTGTCTATACGGGGAAGTGCTATCGATATATTGGCGTAACCAAGATTTTATAAAGGGGGCGGGGTGGGAGACCAAAACTGTTTGATTCGTGTTGTGGGGTAATAGGCAAATATAAAATTTGGTGGAGGAATTGTATGATTGCGAGATCATGGCCTCTGGCCCCCCCCCCCCCCCCCACCCTCCCCCACGGCTTGGAGTATTTGGTAAATTTATTCTGAACTGTCGAAATACATTGTTAGATACTAAATAGCGGCAGTTGAAAAATGTGATTAAGTGTCGTTAAACATAGTTTTTGTTTAACGATACCACTAGAGCACACTGATTTATTCCTTTTGTTTACACTGTTTTTGCAGACAATTACAATGCTCAGTGCATGGTAAACAACCCTCTGTGGGAGGACCCAATGACGTCAGACTGTCACGTGTGCGATGGCCTGAAACAGGTGAAGCAGTTCAAGACTCCCATTAAAAGCATGAAGCCATTCCTCTTTGGCTACGTGTTGGTCCACAGGGTGAGTGCGGTGTTTTCATTGCCCTGTTATGGTTTACTGACAGTCTTGTAGTGAGTGAGGTAATACTTTGTAGGTAACTTGGCACTCGAGGCCAAAAAGTTATTTGGAAAAGCACTCACCACCATCGCAAAAAAAAAAAAAAAAAAAAAATCCTAACAAACAACAAAACAATAAAACGAACACCCCAACGCCCCCCCCCCCCCCCCCCCCGATAAAAACAAAACAAAACAACATCTGAATTACATTCACGAAAACACGTGCTTTCTAACGTAAAACTATAACGATTTATTAGATTCCAATGAAATGATTTTAAAGACTACACACTATACTCAGGGCTCGACGTTAGTGGTAGCCTGGGCTCTTTTGGCTACCAATATCTCCCCCGGAAACCGGAAACAACAAAAGCAGTGGAAGCACTACTGATGCTAAATAAAACGAACATTGAACAGTTAAATTATCTATTTCGCAACGCTCATGCCATCACCAAATATGCCAGGCCGTTTACCGATTACGTTTGGCAGTGTAAACTGGACACGATGAAAGCTTTTAAGATCAACGGGGCATATCTGACAGATAAATATTGTAAAACATTTTCACGATTCATATCGGAGGCTGAACGTATCAACGTTGAACATGAAGTGAAATCAGCGCCATTCATGTCACTCCTGTGCGACGGAACAACCGACACTTCAGTTACAGAAGCAGAGATCGTCTACGTTCGGTATGCTAGTAAAGGGAAAGTGAACACAAAGTTCATCAGTGTTGAAAACCTTGCTGCTGAAAGAGCCATTGCAGAGACCATAGAGAAAGTACTATTCACGAGTTGTGAAAAACAGTTGAAACTCTTTGAAGGTAAGTCGAAAAAATATACAGTAGTTTATTTAATAATTACTTAATGATGTTTATTACCTGCAGTTCCAAATGAAACTAATTTTGTCTAGTAATAATAATACTTTATTTAACATTAGTCTCTAGAACTCAAATTACAGACTTGCATGTAGTAACACTTGTACATAAGCCAATATTTCTAGCTGAATATAACAAAGTTTGTTATAATGTTTGGTACATTACAAATGTGTGAATCGTTATATTTTATTTTTAAGGTCAGGTTGTTTCGAAGCTTATTGGATTTGGAAGTGATGGGGCCTTTGTAATGCAAGGTGTTAAAAATGGAGTGGCAGCTAGATTGAAAGTGAAACAACCAGCTTTTGTAGCTATCCACTGTTTCGCACATAGACTGTAATTGGCTTTTAAAGATATGCTGAAAAAGGTTCCATATCACAGTAAATTCTTGGAGGTGATCGAAGGGTTGTATTTATTCTTCCACTACATTACGCTGAACAGGAGCAACTTAAATCGTACAGCCGAGTCATTGAATGTAAAATGCCTAGCCCCATCCCGAGCCGGAGGAACAAGATGGATGCCATACACCAAAAAAACAACACTAGAACGAATCTGGAAGATGCACGCTGTTTTCATCTTGTTGTTTGGTCAGGTATGTAAAGATATATATTTCATTAAAATATATAAATTACATTTATCGTATTCTACAAATTTTTTATAATTCTGTGTTATTATTCCTTCTCTTTTGGTGAAGCATCTTTATACAATGCAGTGTAACAATATATGTATTTTTTTTTTTTTTTAATTACAGATGCAGCAAGACAGTCAAACATCTGGCAAAATTAAAAACAAGGCTTTGTTTTTCTTGAAAAATCTACGAACAAAGCACTTCATAACATATGGCCATCACCTGACAGATATCATCAACATCTTGAGTACAGTGTCCCTCACCTTTCAAGCAACAAAGTGCTCAGTGTCGGAGATCCATGAAAGCGTCCAAAGTACTGTCTCTGTCCTTACCAGACTTAAAGGAAGGTGTGTTTATTGAACATAAATCTGTTTGAATGGGTACTAATAAATTTATTTATTATATAGTAATGTTTTACATGTTAGTAAATGTGTTCATCTTTGTTATTTTATATTTTAGACCAGGACCCAAGCTTCAGAAAGTACTCGATATTGACAGTTTTCAAGGCGAGATGCTTACAGGTCAAGTAATCTCAGAGAAAGAAAGGGTGCTGGTGGTGGACAGTCTTTTGGAGAGCCTTGACCATCGTTAGGAAACATGGTCACAAGTGATGGTCTCCAGTCCGTCAATGTCATCAAATGTCTTCCTTTTAGCCAAAAACATTGACTTGAAGTCCAGCCATTCTGATAAGGTAGCATCCTCGTCTATTCCTAGCTTTTCTGACAAAATCTGTATTTCTTCATCCCCATAAAAGGTTACACTGTCATCTTGAAGTTGCCTGAGATCGAGAACTCCTAAAGCACTGACATTCAGAATTGGAAAGTCGCTTTTCTAGATTACCTTTCAAGTTATTAAGAAATTTGTTAATGGGTTCTTCAAAACTGACTGTGTTTGGGATTTCTAGATTTTTGCAGAGTTTGTCTACTTTCCTGAAGTTTACACCTTTGTGTTTCTTTAAGTGTTCTAATGTCATCAATGTACCTTGTACCTTTGGATGTACAACAGACAAATCCACTGAACGACTCTCGAATACTAGTGTGCCAGGCGTCACAGAAGTGGTAAACAATCAGCAAGAAACATCAGTATAGACAGTGTCTTGCTATTCTTCAGATTTTTTAAAAGCCCACTAGCAGTAGGCCCTGAGTTCCGGAGAATGTTTTCTTTTTAGGCAGAAACACAATTCTCCAGATCAAGCAAGATGGCCTCGTAAGATTTGGTAACAGCTTTCACGGCTGCTTCATGGCTCAACCATCTGGTGTGTGCTGCTTTCTTCATTGTTAGTGTCGCACCAGAAACAATTTTCTGAACTTCTTGCAGTGAACGTGAATGTACTGCACTGTTATGGTAATATTTGAATATTCCAGTGTTTCATCTACTGCACAGAATTCTGATATAGATTCAAAACTGTCTTTTGCTGCTAAAGCCAGTCTATGATTCATACAGTGGAGGTCTATGATTGCTAGATTAAGTTCTTTTAATTTAGTTGCAACTCCTTTTACTTTGCCAGTCATTACTGCTGCACCATCAGTGTTAAGGAATCAACCTTTGTTATAGGTATGCCATGACAATCGAAGTAATCAGTGGTTGCTTTCATAATGGATCCACTTGTCCCATCTGGAACCTGCGTGGTTTTAAGGTACACCATCTCTGGTAGGCCATCAGTGATTACCTTTGCACAATGTACCAATTCTTTTCTCACTGCAACATCTGTGCCTTCATCCATCATAAAGCAAGAGCTCAATGTGTCCTTAAATTTTGCAACAGTGTCTTCTTCTACAACGTCGCCTAGGCATGTAAGAATTTCCTCAACTGTACGCATACTGGTGTATGATGCATTTCCATCTTTTTGCAAAAATCTCAAATTAGTTGCCCGTAGTTCAATGCACAGCTCCAAAAGTGGTACAAATAGTTGAATATGGAATGTTCCGTTAATGAGGAAATGAAATAACATCATGGCATCTTTAATTGCTTTATATTCTTGTGATTCATACAGACTCTGTTTTTTCACGAGGTTTCATTTCTTTTTCAAAGTCAATGGCTCATATATGTTGGTTTGATTTTTCATGTTTTCTTAAAACATCAAGACGAACAGACAGACATGGTTTTTCACTCCAAACATTGAAAAATTAACTGAAACATTAATATTGTTTTTAAGTAAAGATATTTACAATTTGTTTCCTATTTTTTGATTCCATCGTGTGATAAAAAACATATATATTATAAATATTTCAGGTTTCGGAGAAGATCACGTGAAAACACTAGTGGAACATTACTATGATCAGCTGACCATGCATGCTTCACTTGATGACATCCACCCTGAATGGATGCTTTTGAAGGATGGTGTATACAGCAGGTCAGTTATTTGCATTGTTATAATAATTAGTGTTTATCTATTTGCTTCTTCTTGTTAAGTTGTGTGCTATATTCAAAGTACTTGGCTATGTAATCATTCTTTAATAATGTTAGAATATTTAATTGTGGAATGTATTATATATTGTCTTTGTTTTTTGCAGGTATATAACCACAGAAAGGACCCAAAAGCTAAGCTGGATTCTAGTGAACCTCCACCATGGGGAGAAGTTTTCTAATGTCTTGACCCTTGTGGACCTGCTGTTGACGATCCCAGCTCACAGTTCCGACTGTGAGAGAGGTTTCTCTCACATGAAGAAGATCAAATCCGACTGGAGGAGTTCTCTGTCACCAGACTCTGTAACTGACCCAATGAGAATTACCCTGCTATCACCACCAGTGGAGGAGTATGACCCAACAGCAGCCATGGATTTGTGGTTCATGGGGTAGGAGAGAGGAGCAGACGGCCATATGTCAGTGTTACACAGCAGGAATCTTCCGACAGTGACAGTGACACTAACACTGATAGTGACTAATCACACAGACTGAGAGTGACTTTTACATGTTCTTGTAAATGTTTTCATAAATGTATACCGGCCTCGGTGGCGTCGTGGCAGGCCATCGGTCTACAGGCTGGTAGGTACTGGGTTCGGATTCCAGTCAAGGCATGGGATTTTGAATCAAGATACCCACTCCAAACCCTGAGTGAGTGCTCCGCAAGGCTCAATGGGTAGGTGTAAACCACTTGCACCGACCCGTGATCCATAACTGGTTCAACAAAGGCCATGGTTTGTGTTATCCTGCCTGTGGGAAGCGCAAATAAAAGATCCCTTGCTGCTAATCGGAAGAGTAGCCCATGTAGTGGCGACAGCGGGTTTCCTCTCAAAATCTGTGTGTCTGACGCCATATAACCGTAAATAAAAAGTGTTGAGTGCGTCGTTAAATAAAACATTTCTTTCTTTCTTTCTTTCATAAAAGTATATTATTCATTACTCATGATAAAAGTATATTTAAGTTTAAATAATTGATTTCAATTTGTTAGTGCTTATAATAAAAGTATATTTAAGTATAAATAAATGATTTTAATTTTTTTTTTTTTTTTTTTTTTTTTTGTCTTATTTTAAAAATTTATTATGGGGCTACCAATTTTTACTGAGGGCTACCCGATTTTATAACCTCTCTAAGACTATGTTAGAATAACCAAATGTTTGACATCCAGTGGCCGATGATTAGTAAATAGGTGTGCTCTAATGGTGTCGTTAAACAAAACAAACTTAAGCATCCAGTCGTATCTTTATATCATACCGAGTTCAAATGATTGTTTATACCTGACTTGTGCCCAATTATTTTGTTCTTTGTACAATAAAATATGTTTGCAATCAAACCTGACGAAAATGAGTTGCCAGTCAAATTTCAAGTGATATCACTATTTTCGTGTAGAATATTAGATTCGCAGGCGCGTTTGCAGGAATTTTAGGGAAGATCTAGACTGTGGCTAGCGAAGTTATAATGTGTTGGGAGTCGTGCTCCCCCCGGGGTGGGGGGAAGAAGAAAATTAGCTTGAGCGGAGATGGGGTTTCGATCCCTAAACTCCTCTTCCCCTGCACCCGCGTCAGGTTCGTGGTACCGTGTGTGCTACTATGTGTTTTTGTACCGCCTATAAGAGTGACTGGCTGCCAATAAATATATTAAAATGATCACTAATGCAATCTGATATGCTATGTTTTAGCAACACATGCCAAAGAATGTGACGATAGAGGAGTTATCGTCCCTGATTGACAGGAACAGAAACACGGTGAGTAATCGAACCAAGTCGTCGGTGCCGTGGATAAAGACAACGCTCGACCTAGCTGTGGACGATCTGGAGGAAAAGATTAATGGAGAAAAAAACTTCCACCTTGTTTGGTAAATAGCTGTCAGTAACTAGACTAGTATTTTTAAAGCTGCCGTTTCTAGACTGTTGTTAATATTTTAACTTAGAAAACATTGTGAACATTTAGTTTTCTACCATTTGTTTTATATTTCCTTTCAATTTTTACAATATAGGTCACCTGGAAATGCTCTAAACGTGAAATAGACATATGGCAGGGTGCTACGAGAGAATGTGACTGTCAAATTCCCATATACGAAATACATTGTTGTTATGATAAACATTTCAACCGATCATATTTGTAAATATTTGGTGGTGGTGCAATCGGTAAATGATTATACCCTTAGAAATAAATTTCACATGACTAAATGAGGGAAAGAAACACAGTACTATATGAAGCAATAAACGATGCTTTAGACAGGAATATTGAAATGGACCAATGCTATTCATTGAGTCCAATGGTAAACCGTAATTAAAATGTTTTGAGTGTGTCGTTAAAAACTCATTCCTTCCTTCAATGTTTTCCTACTATTGCAACGATTATAGTATTATTAGAATGTTAGCACTGGCATAAGAAGCGAGTACCCCTTGCCCCTCCCCCGCCTACGTTGTAGCAGCAGCGATGTTTTAAAAAATATATTTACACTCATTTATATATAGGTAGGTGTGTGTGTGTGTGTGTGTGTGTGTGTGTGTCTGTCTTTCTGTCTGTCTGTCTGTCTGTCTGTCTGTGTGTGTGTGTCCACCCACAAACACACACCTTTTGGTGCCTTCCTACGCCCGTGGTTAGTATGTTTAAAATAAACGACACTGTGCTGTGATGTTTTTCAGTTTTTACATACACCTGTGTTCCACCAATAGCCGATATCTACAGATGAAAAGAAATCAGGGATCACACAAATAGTGACACCTCAAACCCTCCAATCCAAGGTGTCGGAAGTCGATACCACTTACATACAATGTCACATTGCAACGTTGTATGAAATACAGACAACACTGCGCTAGCAATAAATTAAATTTGGCCTGCATTTCCATGTGTTCCCTTATTTCTTTCCATCAGTATATATTTGGGTGCTGGGGTGTCGTTAAACATTCATTCCTTCGTGTCCAGGAACAGTCAGAATCAGCTGTTTGATGGTCAACTCATGAGGAAACTCTTCCCTCGACCCAAGTTCTTTCCTCCCGAGGTGGAGTCGTCCATCGTGAAGGATATCATGATAGATGGGCCTCACTCATCGGAATACCCTTTGGTGAGTTACTTTACGTATATCACCACTATTGATTTTACATAGCCACGTCTAGGATCGGCCTATTGTGTTTTTCTCTTTCCAGCCAGTACATCACGACTGGTATATCAAAGGCCGTGGTATGTGCTATTCTGCCTGTGAGATGGTGCATATAAAATATTCCTGGTTACAAATGGAAAAAAAATGTAGCGGTTTTCCTCCTCAAGACTGTCAGAATTACCAATAGCTGATGATTAATAAATATGTGTTCTCTAGTGGTGTCGTTAAACAAAACAAACTTTAACATAGCCAAGCATGCAAACATTAGTATACGAAGAAGTTCAACAAAAAACAACAAAGAGAATTGTCCATGTGACATCATTCTACTAAAATGAAAATGAGAGGTTGAAATTCACCACCTAATGTTTAAAATATTACCACTCTTTACTTCGAGGGGTCCGAAACGGGAAGTCGTTCTAATTAACCCACAGTATAGAGGCAACACACTACATGACGTAGTTCTAGATGCAAAGATTCAACCCTATTTTCACACCTTTCAAAATCACATAACCTCCCATGAAACCACACAGCTATGAAAACCAAACACAGTGGACAGTTCTCAGAACATTACTCTGTTCTTTTAATATAGAGCTACAGTGAAGTACATTCCCGCTAGTTGGTAATAATAATAATAAAACATAAGAATTCCTTCTCCATACACACACACACGCATGCACGCACACACACACGCATGCACGCACACACACACACACACACACACACACACACACACACATTAAAACAATAAAAGAAACCTAAAAATAAAATTCAAAAATGAAAACAAAGCCCCACAAAAACCTCAGCTCAAAGACACGAACCTTGTGTGAACTATTTGCAGCATGAAGGACAGCCCGGAGAGTACGGTTGGTATGCGCAGGGGAAAGGCACGAAGACCCTGTTATTCACCCCCTTGGGTCACTGCCAGGACAAATGTTACTCCTTCCAAATAACCATGAACCAGGGAGATCTCTGTGAGTATGAAGCATGTGATTTTCACTTTCTGATACATGTTCAAAAGTTTAGTTTTTAAATGTTTCTTCTCGTAGGTTCTAGTGTATTAGTATTTCTGTTGATCGGATAATCGTTTACGTGCGTGTGGGTGGTGTTTAAACTATGGCGAAGTTTTCTCGGGAAGGTCGGGTAATGCTTCCCCGGAAAATCAATTAACAAAAAGAAAATGTTCTTGGAGCGGAGGGAGTGGGCGGGGTCGTGTTGACCACCAAAAAACACCATTTGCACACGTGCCTGTTTTTAAGTGTTTCTCGTTTTATATGCATGTATTCAGTAAAAACAGAATCACCAAATTTGTGCATGTTTATTTTTCTTCATAACCCTCAGATCAAAGAACCATCAGATCAAAGGTTGTGACTTGGGCTGAGGAACCTACCACTCCATAGTATTTCCAATTTTAGTAATATAAATAAAGAAAAACTTAACTGAAATTGTCCCAAAAGTAGGCACTAAAAAGCTAAGTATCTATATACTACTCAAAAGAATTTAAGGGTCAAAAATTTATAACCAAATAAGTTTCAGAGTGTATTAGATTGATGATGTAAACTACACCAAATATTTTATTTATTGTTCCATATTTACAAAAACCCACAAATAAACGTCACTGTATACAAGAAAGTCACATGACATGCTGTCAAAGTTGAAGGTTGTCAAACATGGATTTTACACATTAGAACATTCGTTTAATAGTGTGTGAATCCATCCCTGGCGCGATACACTCGACACATCGTTGCCTCATGCTGTTGATCAGACGTCTGAAGAACTCTTGGGGAATGGCCTGCCACTCTGCCATAAGAAGCTGACCCAGATCATGAAGGTTGGCCAGAGGGGCATGGTTATCCCGAACTCTCCTGCCTAATTCGTCCCAGGCGTTCTCTATTGGGGCCAAGTCAGGCGAATATGCTGGCCAATCCATCCTGGCGATACCTTGTTGTCTTAGAAAGTCCGTTACCACCCTGGCGCGGTGGGGTCTGGCATTGTCATCCTGCAGAACTGCCCCGCCGCCAATCTGCTGAAGGCCTGGGAGAACCAACGGCCGGATAATCTCATTCAGATAGCGGATTCCATTCAGATTGCCATCCACCACATAGAGGGGGGTCCTGTGGTGGATAGAGATGCCGCCCCACACCATGACGCTGCCACCACCGAACCGGTGACGTTGTCTAACGTTAACGTCAGCGAAGCGCTCCCCAGGACGTCTGTAGACACGAACCCGACCGTCGTTGAACTGGAGTCTAAACCTGGACTCATCAGTGAACATCACTCGACCCCACTGAACGCGTTGCCACCGCAGATGAAGCGTGCACCAGTGACGTCTGGCCGTTCTGTGACGTGGTAGGAGTGGTGGTCGAACAGCCTGGCGACGGCAGCGTAGATTATTGGCTCTCAGACGATTGCGTATGGTTTGATCAGACACGAGTTCCAGTCGCAGTCCGCAGATTGTCACGTAATCGGCGTGCAGTGATTGTGCGTTGACGTAGAGCCGTATTGGTGATGTAGCGGTCCTCTCTATTTGTAGTGCTTCGGGGTCTTCCCGAACGTGGACGATTTCGAACAGAATTCGTTGCTTGGTACCGTTGCCACAGTCGGCCAACGACACTCTGACTGACACCAAGTCTCAGAGCAACATTTCTTTGCGTATTGCCATCCTGAAGCCAAGCAATAGCCCTTCCTCGATCTTCGATAGTCAGTTGAAGTCGTACCATTGTCGAATTTGGAGTGTGCACCGTACACGAACGCAAGCTCCAATTATACAGAAATTCAGCATTGGGAACATGGAATACACATGCAAAGCGTGCAAATGAAGCGCTTTGTGAAAAAGCAAGTTATGGGCACTTAGCAGACCTTTCGCTTTCGCCCTAATTTACGTGCAAATGTAAGCATGTTTTCGCCATTAGAACTAGTCGACAGTGTCAATGACAGTGGATTTTAATTCATTTATGGGTTGCTTAGACCCACTTTCGTCAAAATGGAACAATACCATGCGTGACATTATAGTCTAGCTAATATAACTGACATTCAGAAAATAATGTCGAAAATATCGTCTGACCCTTAAATTCTTTTGAGTAGTAAATATAATCTTGTATTGTTGCCTGAGGCTTTCAGTTTCAAAATTTCTTGTTATTTATCTTTATTGCTTTTCCTGAGCCTAAGGTATCCTTGTTTTAAACAAAGTGTGTGGAAGACCCAATGGTCGAGTGGGTAAGGTCGCGGGCTGTCAAATGTCATGCGAATAGGTACGAATCCTGCTAGTTGACACTTTGTTTTTTAAATATTTAGAGAATAAATAATGTAGAATCGTAACTGTATAAAGAGACGTGAGTTTTCTTTACAGTGACGTATCCAGTGGGCGGTTGGCACGTGAAGTCTCTAGTAAATGGGAAGGATATCAGCATCAGTTACGTCAGTCATCTGTCCTTTTTATCATAATCCGGCGCCATATTGGATACAGCCAGTCGAAGAGTGATCAGCGGGGTTTTATGACTTAAAATACAGTGGATTTGCAGTCACCAGCCATCATGTATTGTTTTAGTTTCATTTCATTTAACATTATTAAAGTCTTTGTACTTGGATAGAGTACTTTACGATCGGTGGATTGTTCTAGAAGCATATATACGTATTTCATAATTATATGCTTTCAAATAAAATTGTTGTATGATCGTCTTTCGTGGGTTTTTTTGTTAAAATTCTAGACCCATGCTGCGTTTCAGATGTATTTTACTTTTTACAGGACACACTTTTAGAAAATATACAGACATATTAAATTTGAGTTTTCGATTAGGATTTGCAAAAGTCATGTGCAGTCGTTTCATGCATTTCAAGAACACACCCTTTGCCGTTGTTGTGCCGTTGTTGTGCTGTTGGAGGATAGCAGTTGATTATCAAGTACAGTTGCTAATAGTAATATTGTTGATGTTAATAAACCCATGATGGTATTTGTCGATTGACTCAATATTAATGTAAAATATAATATACAACAGAAGTAAAATGCATAAGCTGGAACCTAACATATTGATATAAATATTGATTTAAATATTTCAAAAGATAAAATACAAACTGGAAAATAAATATTTTACATAAAATCTCAATTCAAATAATTTGATGAAATATTGGGCACCTTGGTCCAGATTTCTAGAAAATGGGCATGCCGAAAATTGTCCTTGGTGTTATTTCAACACATAGCATTAGTCGACGTTTGTACTGAAACGCAAAAGTGCAATCATCAGAGAAGCACGTCCATCATGAAGTTCTGTAACTTTGCATGCCGAACCTTCCGTTGGTGGGACATAAAAGGCCACATCAGCAGTGGTTCAAACAGACCTCATAACTACACTGTTGGCAACGCAATGATGCCAAGGTTGACGTCAGCTCAACGCAATAATGCCATTGGGAGGTTGCAAGCAGGGCCAACTCAACAAGCTGTCGCAAGGCACTTTGGCGTCTCCAGACAGACCATCTCTGCTTTATGGGCACGGTACAACACCACTCAGTGTTAATGACAGGCCAAGGTCAGGTCGTCCCAGAGTAACCACCGCCGCTCAAGATCGATACATCCGGGTGTATCATCTTCGAAATCGAACCACAACAGTAACAACCACAGCGACACAAATCCCTGGACTACGCAGAATTTCTGACCAGACGGTTCGTAATCGGCTGCGGGAGGCAGGAATTTTCCCTAGAAGACAAGTGCGACGTAACGTTTTGACCCCACGTCACTTAGAGCGTCTGCAATGGTGCCAGCAAAGAGTGAGATGGACACGTTCTACGTGAGATGGACTGTTTTGTTCTCAGATGAGACATTACCGTGGCCTACCCGTTCGTCGGATTTAAACCCAATAGAACATCTATGGGATGCACTGGATCAGCGTGTACGCCGGAGGAATATATCGCCCCAGACACTTCCGCAATTTCTTACGGCACTGCAGCTGAGAGAACATTCCACAACGTGTCGTGCAACGTTTGATTACTTCAGTGCTTTACCGTTGTCAAGCAGTTGTCATCAGGGCTCCTGGGGGTCATAACCGATACTGACATTTTGCCCACCCCTATGTCACAAATATGCCTTTGTATATGTTTCAGGTGGATTCCCAGAGATACTGTTTCGGACATGTACAGAGTAATCCCCTTCCCAAGGCGTCTTGAACTTTGGTTGCTTGTATCATGTCTTCCAGGTTTTGTTTTTAATTAAACTTTGAAAATCAATGTCAAGTTTTTTTTTTGAAAATATATATATACTCTTAAAAAAGTAGGGGGACTTACAATTGCCAAAATTGTAAGGCATATTAGCTGTGGGGAATGGTTATATGATAATATTGAATTAATTGGGCAAACACTACAACCGGTAGTTCAGTATTACAGTAGGTTTTATGACCACCAAAGATCTTGAAGGACGATTGGGGTCAAAAGTGAAATTTGAAAGCTGACGTTTTTTTAATCAGTAAATCGCAAATTCAAACAATAAAAATGACTAAAAACAAAACAATAACAACTGTATGATCAACAGAAAGATTGACAGAAATAATGTTCCACAGTGATTAATCGACCTTCTTGGAAATTGTCAAAATTGAGAATGATGCCCCACGCACGTGCAAACTATGGAATGCGTTTCGATGTGTTGATAAACCGACCTGAACGTTCTTTACTAGGATGTCTGTGGTCAAAACGTATGTTCGGTCTAATAGTTGATATTAAAATTTCTATTTCAGGTTCCCCTACTTTTTTTTAAAGAGTATATATATATATATATATATATATATATATATATATATATATATATATATATATATATATATATATATATACTAACGTCTGTCTCCAAAATCATTCTTTATTTCATTGTTTTCTCGTTCCTTCTTTTCTCTCCCCCCCCCCCCCCCCCCCGCCATATTTTAATTTTGTCTCATTTTACTTCGAGCTTTATCGTAAACCCCACATGTCATATATATCTATCGATGTTTATTATTTTTGTATACTATAAACATGCATCTGTATCACTGACATTGTATAAAATCGTTTACTACAACATGACACTACCATATTTGTCCCTGAGGTTAATAAACTTAAAATAATAATTAGACTGCAGGTGTTAAGACCAAACACACGTGATTGTCTCATTCTGGGACTGTGCAAATAGTTGAACGTGTGTACGGGCGGATCAACGGGGAGGTGTAGCTCGTTATACTAAGCATTAACCATCGACCTTGCCGGGGCAGTCTGAGCTGTGTGCCCAGAACTGAGTGCTTGAACCTGAAGTGGATATAAGCACGAAAGTCAAGTTGACATGACATCAACAACCTGTAGCCTGCTATAGGCATTAGAATAATAACACTGACAAAAGGTCCCCTGCAAACATTGATCAGAAACTTAATCATAATGGATCGAATTTACGAAGCGTGTTTTTGACTAACACGCGTGTAGCTTACATACATTTACAATGTCTAAACACCGCGTTTAAGAAGAATAGGTTTCGTAAATTTAGCTAAATGTTTCAAAGCGTCACTGCGTATCTGTTGGACCGCAGTATATAGTTTTCCTAAGAGGTTAATAGTTTGAGTGAAGGAAAAAAACTGTGGAAAGGCAAGGCAGGAAAAACAAATGTATATTTTCTTTTTAAAAATATTTCTAACTTAACACTTACCATTGACCTCTGTCCTGGACAGACAGTCTGAGGTGCTTGTACCTGAAGCGTATATAAGCACGAAAGTCAAGTTGACATCAACAACCTGTAGCCTGCTGTTAGAGATATTAATGGACATGGTGCACCTATCACCAGTCAACCATTTCAGTTAAAAGTTAAAAATTTCTTTTGTTTAACAACAGCTCTAGAGCGCATTGACTTAATAATCAACGGCTATTGGATGTCAAACATTAGTTAATTTTGACCTATAGTCTTAGAGAGGAAACCCGCTAGCAGCAAGGGATCTTTTAAATGCACTTTACCACAGACATCGTAGCACATACCATGACCTTTGATATACCAGTTGTGGTGCACTGGCTGGAACCTGTTCAGTTAAATATATATCAAAGGCATATTCAGGTGGGCGAGATATCACGATTGCTAGATAGGGTCGTAGAAGACGATAGTACCAGTAAAAATGTTCTCGAGCGCTCAGGCTCCTGGACATGGCTAAGTACTATATATAAAGGAAGGAAATGTTTTATTTAACGACGCACTCAACACGTTTATTTACGGTTATATGGCGTCAAACATATGGTTACGGACCACACAGATATTGAGAAAGGAAACCCGCTGTCGCCACTTCATGGGCTACTCTTTTCGATTAACAGCAAGTGATCTTTTATATGCACCATCCCACAGACAGGATAGTACATACCACGGCCTTTGTTACACCAGTTGTGGAGCACTGGCTGGAACGAGAAATAGCCCAAATGGGTCCACCGACGGGGATCGATCCTAGACCGACCGCGCATCAAGCGAACGCTGTACCACTGGTAATATATAATGTTACACGTATTACCAGTCGACCATTTCAGTTAAATACTGGTATATATACCATATTATACGCGCGTCAAGAGACAGTCATGATTGCACACAAAGGAATATTTCAAGTGCGTCCGTTAAGTGTGTGTGTGATGATAATTATTGTTGTGTGAGTGTGTGTGTGTTTTTATTGACACGTTGTGTGAAATCCCAGCAGGTCTTGTCAGCTGACTGTGAGTAATGGTAGACGGTTGATCTGTATATCTAATATGACAATCATCTCGATCTCTCTAGAGCGAGTTCGTGCGGAGCCACCCGGACTTTTAATAGTTATACTACGCGACACTGAAAACGGCGTATAACTTTAGAATACTTTAAAAAAAAAATATAGATGAACAAGGAAGGAGAAGCAAATAACAGCTATCCCAAGAAACAGACCTGTGAAAATTGTGTAAATGCTCAAGAAAAAGTAATTTTAATTTGGTAATGTTTACAAGAGGAAAGAAACTTGCTACATTTTTCCATTAGTAGCAAGGGATCTTTTATATGCCCCATCCCACAGACAGAATAGCACACACCATGACCTTTTGATATATTAGTCGTGGTGCAGTGACTAGAACAAAAAATAACCCATGGGCCCACCGACGGGGATCGATCCTTGACCGACCGCGAATCAAACGAACACTTTACCATTGGGTACGTCTCGCCTAAATGAAGGTCATCATTTACGTGGACATAACAGGTTACACAGAAGAGGAATGGGTTACCTGAATTTGTTTTTGCGCAACCGATAAATGGGTTACGCAAATTTTAAATTATCCAGAATTTTGTTACAAAAAGTCTAATCAAGAAGCATCCCTTATATCCGCGCAAAGTTCGGTACGACTTCCGTAATGTGTGTGTGTGTGTGTGTGTGTCTGTGTGTGTGTGTGTGTGTGTGTGTGTGTGTCTGTCTGTGTGTGTGTGTGTGTCTGTCTGTCTGTGCGTGTGTGTGTCTGTGTGTGTGTGTGTGTGTGTGTGTGTGTGTGTGTGTATTTTACCGTTGGCGCCCATTTTGAAACAGCGTTTTTTGTTGTAAACATCGGACAACGCCTGGCTCTTTCAACCCACTAGCAAAAGGTTTTTTTCCCCCGGAAGTTCGTTTGCGTTTTGGTTGTTTAGTTTTAGTTTAATTTAAGAAAATTAAAAATATAGATTTGCCCTACACCTTTGAGAAATTAATTAATATTTTAGACTATACCTTGTATACGTATAATGATTGCGTGCGGACATTCATATGCGCGTATTTTGACACTCGGATATCCATTTCGAAACGACAGTGTTTTTTGTGTACCGTTTCTGGAGTCGTGCACTATAACCGTATTTAAGGGTCGTTTTCTCTCGATAAGAGCCACAAGCCGAGGATCCTCGAGTGATACGGTTACAATGCAATCGGGAGGGATTCAACGAGACGGGAGAAAGTGGATAGAATTCATTAACCGTGGCAACGACAGCGGTGAGCTATAGTGGTATTTTTATTTGCTTGAATAATCTTCACCAGTCGTGCATACTTGGTAAATCATGAACAGATATTTTTGGTCATTTGTGCTTGTTTGTTTTCATTTTGTATCGTTTCTTCTTCTTCTTTTCGCCCCTTTCTTTTTGTCCCTTCTTTTGTTTGTTTGTTTAAATTTGTATTATTATTATTTTTATGAGTAGGGTATACATTATCAAAGTTTTATGTTTTGAAAGGTACGTTTTATGTTTTGAAAACATATCAATACAGGGCGTACCCCGAACTGTCATCTTTTGTCCGACTGTTTAGCTTCATAGTACAGAGAATATTATCAGGGTGTTCTGTGTGTTAGCGTTTATAAAATAACCGCTGATGTGAAGGTTCCATTTCTTAATCTTTGCTTTTACATGCAAAACCTCTTCCGTTTTAAAGGACTATAGCTTCAGGGTTGATGCATGTAAATATTCTTGAGCTAGTAAGGGTGTACATGTATCCAGAACATAGCTTAAAACAATTTCATTATGGGGGGGGGGGGGGGGAGGGGGTACCAGTATGGTACAGTAATATAGTCTTTCAAAACGACACTTCAAAACTGAATAGCACACTTGTAAACTGAATAGCACACTTGGAAACTGAAAACTGAATAGCACACTTGGAAACTGAATAACACCCTTAAGAATGTTTGTTGGAGGACAGTTGGCCTCTGCCTCCTCTATCCTCTCTAGGTTCAACTGATACGTTCATGGAGCCTATGTAATATATGTGTATCGTGAATCATATTATGTAGAGAATAAAGTGTGCTTGTTTACCACCCCGGCACATTGTTTACATGTACTTAGGTCCGAATTCTCGTTGACGGCTCAACCATGATTCACAATTCAGGAGAAAACTGGCCACCTTGATTTTTACAGTTGATGCAGGTATAAACTGAAACACATTAAGTTTATGCGTAAGTAGTGTTGAGAAAGTGTGCACAATATTAACTTGGTTCATATCTAGATGGTCGAGTTTAACTTGAATCGGGAATAGTAGTTTAACTATTAGCGAGACATCGGGCGTTATAGTCTAGATAATGAGTATGAACACGTCTCTTCTCCAGGCTAAACTCAATGGGACCATCACAAAATTGTTCGCATGATTTATAGTACAACATGAACACACGTACGCACGCACGCACGCACAGAGAAAGAGAGTGAGAGAGAGTGAGTGAGAGGGAGGGAGGGTGGGAGAGAGAGAGAGAGAGAGAGAGAGAGAGAGAGAGAGAGAGAGAGAGAGAGAGACGTGTGTGGGTGTGAGAGAGAGAGAGAGAGAGAGAGAGAGAGAGAGAGAGAGAGAGAGAGAGAGAGGGGAGAGAGAGAGAGAGAGGGGGGGTGGGGGAGGGAGAGAGGCAGACAGACAGACAGACAGAGACACATACAAAGAGAGACTGAAAAATAAACAATTTGTTATAATAGAAAACAGCAGATAAAATAAGTATAGGTTTTGTTTAAAAGGTGAAAAAAATGAAGGTAGAGCGTATATTTCAAATGTTAACTGGACTTCTTAGTTACGAATGTGTCATGGAACTGAGATTTGGATTTCATGCTGTTTGTGAGATCAATATGCGCGAGCGACATACAGTAATTTATAGTGTGTAAACATGGCACTGATCCACCACGTACTGTCACGTGTTTACTCTCCAGGTTCTGTTGTCTACTATAGACACAAGGCCAACAGCATTGACACAAGGTCCCCTGCAAACATTAATCAGAAAACTAATTATAATGTTTCTAGGCGTCACTGGATATCTATTGCACACAGTGTTCCTCGAGAGGTTAATATAAAAATAGTTAAGTAGGTTAAATAGTTTGAGGGTAGGAAAACAAAGAGTGTAAAAGAGCAAGAAATAAACGTATTTCCCTTTATAAAAATCTGATTGACTGACTTGCAGTTGCTGATTGTGACTGTCTGACTGACTGGTTTATTGACTGACTGACTGACTTACTTACTGACTAACTGGTTGACTGACTGACCGACTGTGACTGAGTGACTAACTGTGACTTACTCACTGTCTGCCTGGTTTATTGACTGACTCACTGATTGATTGATTGATTTGATTGATTTGATTGATTTGATTGATTGATTGATTGATTGATTGATTGATTGATTGATTGATTGACTGACTGACTGACTGACTGACTGTGATTTACTCACTGGCTGACTAGCTGTGATTTACTCACTGACTGACTCACTTATTGACTGACTCACTTATTGACTGACTCACCGATTGACTGATTGGTTGATTGATCGATCGATCGGTTGGTTGGTCGGTCGGTCGGTCGGTCGGTCGGTTGGTCGGTCGGTCGGTCGGTCGGTCGATTGATTGACTGACAGGCTGACTGACTGACTGACGGACGGACTGATTGACTGACTGAGTCGCTGACTGTGATTGACCGACTGACTGACTAACTTACTGTAACCGACTGACTGTCTGTCTGTGACTAGCTGACAGATTGTGACTGCCTGCCTGATTAACCAACTGTGACTGACTGACTGTGGCTGACTGACTGACTAATTGACTCACAGTGATTGATTAACTCATTGATTGATTGACTGACTGTGACTGGCTGACTTGATTTTATCTGAATGGAGTGACCTGACTGGCTGACTATGGCTAGTTGACTGATTTCATAAATAACCGACTAACTGTGACTCGCTGACTGATTGAATAACTATCACTAACTGAAGTGACTGCCAGGTAAATAACTAAATAAAGACATAAGTTGACTTATTTCTGTCTATTAAATCTTCTAATTAAAATATTTCACAATCTTTAGTTTTAACGGTCTAGTTATGGCTTAAAACTATTACATCGCTATCTGTATCACTACTTAAGATGGTGTGAATTTTAACGATTTAATTAGTGTAGTGTAGTGCAGTGCAGTGCAGTGCAGTGTCCATTACTAAAGTGGGTGTGCAGACAGAACGTCAACGGTCAAAATGTCAAAGGACAAAATGTCAGTGGTCAATATGTCAATGCACAAAATGTCTACCAATCACAAATAAAGTGAAATTGAGTTTATTTACATTCAGACGGTAGTTTACGGTATAAACGGATATAATGACGGTGTCCTTGAACCTTGACTAGATATTAGTACGAAAATAAATAACTATATAAATATGAATAAATAATATAAATAAATAAATAACAGGAGATATATATATATATATATATATATATATATATATATATATATATATATATATATATATATATATAATCCCAACAAAAGATGGCCCACAATGCAGCTCAATAAATGACTATTAACGGGATAGTCGTCACGCCTCTGAAGGTTGATTGCCGTACACTAATTGATTTTCCTAGCTCCGGCTCATTCTTTCCACCTACGCCTGAACGGGTTTTAATATTATCGCTTATATGTGATATATCTCTTTAACTGCTGATTGCAATTTCACGCGTGTTCTCAAAGCGGTCTAACCCTAGATTGTGTTTACGTTTAATATGAATATACCTGTGTCTACTGGAGCGAGTTGCCTCACCTTAATGACATGTTTAATGAAGGGAATACACTGGATATTGGTATAAGAGATGTACGCGTTGTCATAGTCAACCAAAGATATAGACCACTGTCCAAGGATCGTGTGTATGAAAACTGAAACTGAATTTGCACTTCGTTGAACCTTTAGAATATTGCACACCGGAGCAGTAAGGGAGGGTGACATAAAATTAGTAAGGAAAATACAGCGAGTCGCTTAGCATCATTCTGGGACATGTTAGATGGACAGAGAATAAAGTAAATATTTGTGTGTTCGTCAAGTGGGTTTAGTAGTTTTCAATATTCCTATTGAATGCTGGGTCAAAGTCACCATATAGCGATGCTCAGAATGACAATTCTTTCGATTTTATGCTTTATCATTCGTCTCTCTCTCTCTCTCTCTCTCTCTCTCTCTCTCTCTCTCTCTCTCTCTCTCTCTCTCTCTCTCTCTCTCTCTCTCTGTTACTCTCTTCATGTTTGTCGTAGCTCGCCTAATTTGAGATGCTCGATTGATCGTAGGATCTATCGACCTCGATGTAATTGATTTTTCTCCGTACTAACTAGTGCTCTACAACTGATACATCAGATGCAGCGGTATGTACTGTCCTGCTTATAAATTATACTTTGCTACTTTATTGGTAGTTGGAGTAGCCTATGTGTCGTCGGGTCTCACTCTCACTCTCTCTCTCTCTCTCTCTCTCTCTCTCTCTCTCTCTCTCTCTCTCTCTCTCTCTCTCTCTCTCTCTCTCTCTCTCGGGCAGCGTATTCGACCCACGAAATCCTCCCTATGCACACGTGTCTGTTTTGTGGTTCATGCCAAAACGCGTATTCCAACCTACGCCACATGACGTTATCGCCTACATCACAGAGTTATTAATTAGACTACTGTTATATTTCGGATTTATAAGGGTTGTTGTAATGCTACTGCCGCCATAGAATCAGTAAGCCGTGGTATAAATATATTAATTTATATATACAATGTGACTGACTGACTCGACATAAAGCCGGGTCTTTATTCACCGGGGTGAAAAGACCTTGTGAAGTGTTTGTAATTAGGGTACAATACAATACGGTTTGTTGCTCATTGAATATGCCATAATGGCGTAGATGTGAGGATTTGACATGTTAATGATTTCTGGAATTCCAGTAATATGTCCAGTCATGTCTGTATGCACTATTGGCGTTGTTTTGTGTGTTGATGTTTGTACGTGGCTGCCGGAAAACTAATTAAGAGGTACTGGATATATTGATGGACAGAACACTTTCTGAACAACACCGAATACCAGTCTTAGCGTCTACGATCATCGTTTATTTGGATTTACTATGGGATGTAAGTCTGGAACAAGATGTAAATTTGTCTTTGATTTTTCTTGTTTTTCTGTTTCTTTCTTTCTTTCTTCTTCTTCTTCTTCTTCTTCTTCTTCTTCTTCTTCTTCTTCTTCTTTTTCTTATATAGAGACTTACGTTCATCGCCTTAAATATTCCACTCAATATATGCGAATATTTTAATATTAATAATATATATATAATGGTAAAATTAATTTGATCACAAGACAATGATATTAACAGACACAAAAACTAATGCGATTCAAACAATAATTTTAAATACATTAAAGACAACTAAATTAATATGGGTGTTCGTATGTTGATGTATTGTTTTGTTTCATATGTTGATGTATTGTTTTGTTTCATATGTTGATGTATTGTTTTGTTTCATATGTTGATGTGTGTTTTTCGTATCATTCCTGTATAAAAAATATTTAGCTGATTGATTGTTTGACTGATTGACTCTCTGGTTGGTAGATTGACAATCTGATTAAAATTAGCTCTACTGGTCTACTGGTCTAGTAATTAATTTAATTAGATTGGTAGATTGATTGATTATTTGTTTCTTTATCTGATTGATTGATTGATTGATTGATTGATTGATTAACTTTTAACCTGTTGAGACGACGTTGGAATACAGTTCTATTAGAAGATAGACTTTGTACTATTTGTGATGAAAACGATATAGGAGACGAATTTCATTATTTATTTGTATGTAGTTTTTTCAATAATACCCGGAAAGAATGTTTACGTCCATATTATTATATCCGACCAAATATATATAAATTTAGAGAACTTATGAGCAGTAAAAAGTAAAACAAAAAGGGCTAAATTCATGAATCTATTTTTTTTTTCTCAAGTATTTAAACGTCCATAACGACAACAATACCCAACAACAACCAAAATTACCATATTTTAAACAGTTAATGAAATTAAACCGTATTACATTATTTTATGTCTTTAGTGTTAATTTATGAAACTTTTTTTCTTTTTCTTTTTTTACATCAAATTATGCACGTTTATAAAAATTGAATAATTATATTTTACAATATATCTCTACTGTTACCTCGCGGAATGTATCTACATGTATATTGTTAATATACATATCTCTATAATGTACTAATATCATGTATTTATATTGTTAATACACATATCTTTATAATGTAATATTATGTACTGTATTTGTATTCATATAATTATGTACCAAGCAATGTATTCCTATTATTTGTCTTGTCAAAATCAGAATATGTATGTTATAAAGTTCTGTTCTGTCAACACAGTATAGAAAGTAAACGTTTGTTTTGTTTAACGACACCACTAGAGCACATTGTTTTGTTTGTTCTTTCATTTCACTTCAACTTATTTTTATGCTTATATTCAATTAAGGTTCAAGCACGCTGTCCTGGGCACACACCTCAGCTATTTGGGCTGTCTGTCCAGGACAGTGGGTTAATTTGTTAGTTGTTAGTGAGAGAGAAGAGGGTGTAGTGGCCTTACACCTACCCATTGAGCCCTTAAGGACTCGCTCTGGGTTGGAGCCGGTACCGGGCTGCGAACCCTGTACTTACCAGCCTGTAATCCAATAGCTTAATCACGACGCCACCGAGACCGGTTGGTTGTTCTTTTGTTTTTTTACGACCCCAATATGTGATGACACCGTCATAAAAATGAGTGCATAAGCATAAATAAAGACAGGTGGTTTCTGGTGGAGTAAAAACGAACAAAACAAACAAAACAAACAAAACAAATAAACAGCCGATTGGGAAAAGGAAGTAGTCTTCGTGACGACATGAATACAAAAGAGTATTATGGCTCACAGGAGGCGACTTATTTGTGTACACTGACATGGAAATAAATGAAAGTATCGGACTTTCGTGACAAACACGAAAAATACATGTACTCAAGTGCCGTTGTGTTTGGATAAATTTCTATTTAATTTGTTATCTTTCTTTGTACACAATTTGTTTGTTTTTAGGGTGTTTATCGGGGCTTGCAGTCTGTACATAGCTAAGAAGTTGAGCGCTCATTTCCATTGTGCTGAGGCCTCGTTAAACTTTCGTTTTCTTTATTACAGTTATGTGAACTCACTTAGACTTTATGTTCTTTGCCGTCAATGAAATTGATCTGTCCCGTGGCACTAGCTTGTTGTAGCAAATTATAGTAGGTGGTTAGGTATGCCTAACATCTAACATTTTTCTAAGTGTCGAAGTTGTCACCCTCGTCGGTGCATTTATCTGTCTCTTTGAATGTTTATCCATCCGTTTCTCTGTCTATGTGATTGTTTTTGTCGGAGTCTCTTTCTTTCTTTCTCTCTTTCCACCCCCGCCCCAACGTCTCTCTCTGTCTGTCTCTGTCTGTCTAGCCCAGTGGTAAAGCGCTTACTTGATGCGCGGTCGGTCTGGGATCGATCCCCGTCGGTGAGCCCATTGGGCTATTTCTCGTTCCAGCCAGTGCACCACGACTGGTATATCAAATCTGTGGTATGTGCTTTTCTATAGGAAAGTGCATATAAAAGATCCCTTGCTGCATTAGGAAAAATGTAGTCGGTTTCCTCTGTTGACTACGGGTCAGAATTACCAAATGTTTGACATCCTATAGCCGATGATTAATTAATCAATGTGCTCTAGAGGTGTCGTTAAAACAAAAGCAAACAACCCCCCCCCCCCTCTCTCTCTCTCTCTCTCTCTCTCTCTCTCTCTCTCTCTCTCTCTCTCTCTCTCTCTCTCTCTCTCTCTCTCTCTCTCTCTCTCTCTCTCGTTTGTTTGTTAGCTTTCATATATACATGATTATGTATATATAGATTATACGTATGTATTACGCGAAAGAAAGTTATGGAATGAGATCGAAAATCCATGTCGACTTTTACTAATCTGGGTTTAACCGAATTTTTTTTTCACGGTTGATAATACTGATCAAGAATGGATAATAATAATAATAGGGCAATGAACTACGTATACACGGAAATTAAAATGTTAAATTTGCAGATATATTTCTTACAATAATGTACGATATATTAAAACACATGTTTAACGTGTGGTATGTGCGTGTGCGTGCATATGTCTGTTATTTTCAACCGAACATGTTATAGGCAGGGTCGCACAATAGTTCATATACTGTTTTTCAATAGACAAAAAAATTAGCTCTACTGTAGAAAAAAAAAAAAACCCACAAGAAAACCCCCAGTTTTCTCATGTTTGATCCATGGCATTATTTGAGACGCATATAGACACACGTATTTAGTCCCGTATTATATTTCAAAGTACATGTATTATTGTGTCACACTACACTGACTTTTGTTGAAATGGACTAAACCTGTATATTCTCTTATTCCAATTTATTAGCAAAATAGGTTGTTTGTTTGTGTTTTGCTTTTCTTTTTCTTTTTTGTTGTTGTTTTTCTGGTGGGTTTTGGGGGTTGTTGGTTGTTTTTTTGTTTGTTTTTTTGGGGTGGAAGTGGGGTGGGGGGTGGGGGTGGTTTGCAATCACTGTAGGATATCTATGAACAAATATTTTCCTGTTTTTAAGCTCGTATCTTGATTCATAATCTTTCTGTATTGTTGTCCATTGACGTTATTGCTATTTTCCCGTTCAGTATATAAAAACGTTTCACTTTAACAGGTGTTGTCGAACCCAACTACATCCGATCAGTTTCCGTGTGTTATCGGAGATGTCCGTCAAGTCTTTCCGGAAGATCTGACATGAGGGCAAAATCAGCTGTGAGCACAGTGAGCGATACTCACCGACGTGAAAGACTTTTACAACAGAGAGACCTGTTTGAATGTTCTGCTTACGTGGATTCACTTGACTATATTGAGGAAAAGTGTTGCATTCTAGACGAATTTAGTTTTCTATATGGGATAAATATATACAAACAGGTATGATATTTCATAATTATTCAAGGATACTTTGCAAACAGCTGGGCCCGCGCTTATGAAACTTAAAATCTAGACTTTAATAAAGTCCAGACTTTAACGTAATGCTATTTGAATGGCGTTGCCATGACGTTAAGCCACGGGGCCAGATGCCATTTACCTTACAACAAGTTGTTTCAAAACGTATCGACTGAGCGAAAGAGGGTCGGAAACACATTCAGATAAGTTCTGATAAATGCTAAGGTTGGAAACTGTTATTTTCGCCAAATATTCTCTAGAATACACTGTTTTCTAAATCTAACGTCACAAATATTTAAACTGGTATTTTAAATTTACTAATGACATTAAACTTACATGTTAGTTACTAATACAAACGTAACGAGAAGAAAGCCCGACACCCTGATTTGAAATGGGCCGACTTTGTGTTTGGGATTGTGCTGGTGGTATTGGATTTGAAATGGTGGTATTGGATTTGAAATGAGCCGACTTTGTGTTTGGGGTTGGGCACGTGGTATTGGATTTGAAATGGGCCGACTTTGTGTTTGGGATTGGGCTGGTGGTACTGGATTTGAAATGGGCCGACTTTGTGTTTGGGATTGGGCTGGTGGTACTGGATTTGAAATGGGCCGACTTTGTGTTTGGGATTGGGCTGGTGGTACTGGATTTGAAATGGGCCGACTTTGTGTTTGGGATTGGGCTGGTTGGGATTGGGCTGGTGGTACTGGATTTGAAATGGGCTGGTGGTATTGGATTTGAAATGAGCCGACTTTGTGTTTGGGATTGGACTGGTGGTACTGGATTTGAAGTGGGCCGACTTTGTGTTTGTGATTGGGCTGGTGGTATTGGATTTGAAATGGGCCGACTTTGTGTTTGGGATTGGGCTGGTGGTATTGGATTTGAAATGGGCCGACTTTGTGTTTGGGATTGGGCTGGTGGTATTGGATTTGAATCAAAGTATCCACGTGAATAGGCAGGGACTTGACGTCAGCGTTCTATTTTCTGTTAGGGTGATGATAAAAACGTCAATACGATACTTAATGAAAGAATATTTAACATTTTAAACTATCGACATCCTAAATTCCATTAGGATGATGACCAAAATGTGAATACAATACCTTTCTACATTTTGCAATTATTGTACGTGAAATAAAATATATCCCGATCAGATCACGTGAAAAATAACCTGAACATAAAACAAATCCTTCCTAGTATTTAAACAACAGTTGTAATTATTATGTTTTATTTTATTGCTTGTAAAGTATTCTTATTGTAAAATATTACACGAGGCCTTAATATAGTCTAATGCCCGTTGGCCAATCTCCATGCCGCAATTTTTTTTATTTTATTATTATTAAACACATTTTTTAATGCAATATATTCTGTTTAAACCAAACAAAAGTGCACCCCATTATCCAGTAAACTGGAAAATGTCTTGTTTTAAGCAACTTCTATGAGTCAATATGGACCCGATATCGTAAATTTTAATGAACTGACAAAAAAGGACAGTGAAATTACTGGTTTTAGGGCTTTGTAAAGGTTTCTAATTAGATACTGACTTATTTAAACTTTACTGTTGATGAAAATGCTACAGAATTGTGAAGATAAAACCTTACAAATGAACGATCAGCAGACGGCAACAAATCTGACTTGCTAAAAGGAAGAAGGAAATGTTTCATTTAACGACGTAAATAAAATGTGTTGAGTGCGTCGTTAAATAAAACATTTTTTGTCTTTCTTTCCACAAGTAAAATTCATCTTTGCCTTAAGATTTACTACAAATATTACCGTTGACAATATATATAGGGCCTATATCAAAACCAAAATGTTGTTATTTAAATTTTATCTTTGTAGTTCAACTTTACGAGGAGGTCCACAGTTCAAAAGAGCAGGGCAAGAACGTGGATTGGTATGTATCTGATATTACACATCTCAAAAGCAGTATTTGAAATTAAAAAAAGAAGTTAAATATATCACATTACGTGTAGAATCATTATTTTTTAAAAAGGAGAAAAACAACAGGGTAGAATAGTCACTGAATGTTATATTGGGGTGGGGGGTGTGGGGGTGGGAGGTGGGGGGCCAACCCACACTATGTATGTATGTATGTATGTATGTATGGTTTTATCAAATTTAATACAGTAAAAAAAAAGGTTTGATTGGGGCGAGACATGAACCCAGTGCCCCCCTCTCCCTCCCCCCCCCCCCGCCCACGTCACTAAACAGGGTTACAGTTCACTATGTACATACGTGTATATTTAAATATGAAAAAAAAAACAACCCCATTCAGCATAGCAATATTGTAAATGTAATAAAGATATATTTATGTGTTTTTAAAAAGTAAATGTTACTTAATATATATAGACTAGAATCCACTTGCTACATTATATATTGGTTTGCTCTTGTAATTTCAGGCAACGCCTGGAAGTGTGAAAACGAAGCTTTACGGCAAATGTACAACGTAAGTATTAATTTTTTAACGCCAGTTTTGCAAATTCTTTGCGTCTTTAAATAAAACCCGTCATCCTTGACCAAAGCCTAAATATGTGTTATGCATAGCCCAGATGACGGGATGTAGCTCGATGGTTGAACTGCAGTAGGTGGTGCGATTGATCGCCCTTGATTAGCACATCTTTGCCGTGTTCAGGCTGAATGATGGCGAACAATTTGCCTTGTACCATCGTCTTCTATTAAATTACATTTGCATAATGTTAGATGCAAAAACCAGTCTAGCGAGCGACCGCGAATGCTCGCCCTAGTCGGGTTTTCACAGGCCTAGCCAGTGTCACACGATTGGTATATCAAATGTCATATGTGCTGTCCAGTCTAAATGCAGATAAAATATGCCTTGCTGTTATTCGAGAGTAGCATCTGTGAAGGTGTCGTTAAACACACGCTCCTTGTAATGACTACATCTCAACAGTATTGTAAACAATTTTTTTTTTATCCTTTTACAGTCGGCATCGAGATTTCCACGACGACGTGCACTGCTACCCACCAGATTTCCATCAATACAGCTCACAGCTTTAAAGTCATGACGCGATACCATCAGATTTCCATCAATACAGCTCACAGCTTTAAAATCATGATGCGATACCCACCAGATTTCCATCAATACAGCTCACAGCTTTAAAATCATGTTGCGATACCCACCAGATTTCCATCAATACAGCTCACAGCTTTAAAGTCATGGTGTGATACCCACCAGATTTCCATCAACACAGCTCACATTTTTAAAGTCATGGTGTGATACCCACCAGATTTCCATCAACACAGCTTTAAAGTCGTGGCACGCTACCCAACCGATTTCCACCAATGCAGCTCACAGCTTTAAAGTCATGACGCGATACCCACCAGATTTTCATCAACAGTTTTAAAGTCATGACACGATACCCACTAGATTTCGATCAACACAGCTCACAGCTTTAAAGTCATGACGCGATACCCACCAGATTTTCATCAACAGTTTTAAAGTCGTGACACGATACCCACTAGATTTCGATCAACACAGCTCACAGCTTTAAAGTCATAACACGTTTCTCACCAGATTTCAATCAATACAGCTCACATCTCTGGTCAAAATGCATTACCTACCAGCCAGCATACATGTCGAAAGTCATAACATGTTATCCACCTGGACCCATATTCACAAAATACCGTAAGCCTAGTTTTACACGTAAACGTAAATCTACGACTGAAGAGCTATTCACGAAACAACGAAAACGTAAGTTACGTGTAAAGTTGGACGTAAATATAAGAGTGCCTCCGGTTACAACTAACTCTGCACGTAAGTCGTGTACATATAATAAATCAAGCACGATCGCCGTTATTTACTATTATTTACGGAAACTGGCAGTATTTTTAGTAATTGAAGCAGTTTGCGATGGCAAACACCCACGGATTGAACATATTTTTGTCGGCGATCGAACCGATGTTTTCGACTCGGCCAATTTCTCCTGAGTTATCTTTTCCTTTTTAAGAAATGTCCTGAAGTTCGTGCCAAAACGCGGACCCTCACCAATACCAAAATGCTATGGTTCACTGTTCTCGATGTTATTGTTAGCAGACGACAAACAAAATTGCGTTTTGCGCATTTGTTATTTACCTGGTAGCCATCGTTTCTAATAGGTATTTTTAATTACTCCAGTGAGAGTGTTAAATCATAGATTTATGTCCAACTAAGTTACGTTTACATTTACGACCGTCTTTGAGAATAAGGTGCTTCTTGCACGTAAACGTAAATCTACGGCAGATGTAAGTGCTAGTCGTAGACGTAAATTTACACTTTTTTGTGAATACGGGTCCAGATTTCCATCAATACAACTGACAATACAACTCTAAATTCATGACATGTTACCTACCCATCAACACAAAACACTTTACAATACTACACTTGGCCGCAGTTGGTTTCTTCCTTCTGTTTACACCATGCTAAACAGCCGCTGATTTAATATCGTCCTGCGATGTCGTTACACAGACATTCACAACGCTACAGGTTTTAGCGTAAAAGTGAACGACAGTGCACGTAGGAGGACCACGGATATTTTTCGAACATGATCTATGTGATGGTAAAAGACTATCCGATGTCAGTGAGCTGTAGAGTACCATGATACAGAAATTGGAACTTGTTTGTAAATAGCAGTTATCCACAATGCAGTGGTTTGTTACTGGACTATTTTGTAAATCGTAGTCGCCCACAGTGAACTTTGGTTTCTGACTGAAACCATTTTGGACTGGAGTTCTTGGCTGACGCTTTTTAAAGTTTTAAAGTTTATATTATTCAAGGCTCAAGTGGTATGTTACATTTGACATTTCAGAGCAGTCCTAACACTGCCTATCCTAAAGAACTTGTATCCAGTAAAACGAGAATCGGGGCGCCCTGATATAGGGTCTTTTCCAGTTAGACAAAGAGAACTTTAAACTAAAAATAACAATATCCTATCTTTTTCTGCCCCTACCCCCATCACACTGGGTACGACCCTGCGTTTAAATTGAATAAAGAAAAAGGTGAAATACATATATCAGAGCATAACAAGGGATCTTCTGTAGCTATAGTCCATCACAGACTCCATGGACATTGTTGTTTTTGTATATAATTTCTGTTTGATTTGACATAAGAAGAAAAGTAAGTGTTTTGGAGCTGTTATTAAAACAAATGCACACACTCCGTGATACATTCTAGAACAGTTATTAGAGTATAATTTGGGATTGAATAACATATCTACGCATCTTTACACAACTGGAACACATAAAAGAAAATAGTAAAATGTCAGTGCAGGAACAATAAATACAGTTTATTTTGAAGTAATATTATAAAATAAGACGTTTTAACAAACTTGTATTGTTGTTGTATTTTTAGGTAATTTAAAAAACCCAAAACAACAAACAAACAAACAAAACAACAAACAACAAATTTGGCCCCATAACGTACACTTGGTACACCATATCCTTTGAGGCAGTTAGGGGTGTACGTTAACCATCCCAAATTTATGAAAGGCATTCCACATCCTTTTAAGCTATTAGGTGTGAAATTGGCCCAAAATTCGTACAAAGCCTTCCAGATCATTTTGGGCGGGTGTATGTATAAACTAACCCCAAAATCATTTAAGGCATACCAGAATATTTCTGTACATATGAGGCATAATAATGTAAGAATTGATGAAGTATAACAAGGAAAGATGAACACAGCTGTCAAAATTATATTTCTTACGTACCCGTTGGTGAGAACATGACTTATTTTGATAACATAATTAATAACACACATATGTGTGATAACAATTTAAAGACAAATGACTGGCTGCTCCTAGGTGATGACCAGGTCGCCACTGCCATACCATCCAATAAAAACAATTAGCACGGTCGAACTCCATTGTGACGTATAAGTTAACCTGAAATTGATATATCTGCGACGCATAAGTTAACTACAAGAGCTAGGGCTGTAAACTGGAAAAGAACGTTTAAAATTATTATAAACTTGGTTTTCTGAGGATTTGTAGGAAATAGGTTACCACACTGTTATATACCATTTATTTTACAACTAGTTGTTTTAAAAGATAAATAGTATTTAACGATCACTTATGTAGTATTCTCTATTGTAGACCCTCCCCCCCCCCCAAAAAAAAAAAAACAAAAAACAAAAAAACCCCACCTTAGAACATTTGCTCATAATACTGAGTGTATTTTCGAAGCTGTTACAAACTATTCGCTAATATAGTACCAAAAAACCCATTCTACTTTCTCTAAATGTATCGCATATAAATATGATTTTGGTTTTCAACAGTGACCACAAAACGCCTAGAGGTACTGAGTCGCCAGTCACATAAAATTAAGACTAATATATAACCGAGTTATCTGCTAAAACTCTCGCGGAACATTTTGTTTTCAACCGGCCTCAGGGGCGGCACAGTGTAACAAATAGTGGTACGGCTCGTGGTTGCCAGACTTGCCTTTCAAATTACTTGTATGGGCATTTTCACAGATATTTAACAAATATACCCCCCCCCCCCCCCCCCCCCCCCCCACACACACATAAGTGGTATGGCCATGCGTACCTCTTTGAAAAGTACGGCCCTTTGAAAAGTGGTACGGCCATGGCCGTACCGGCCGTACCGTCTGTACCGTCCGCCGCCCCTGGACCTCGGTGGTGTCGTGGTTAAGTCATCGGACATACGGCTGGGTTCGCAGTCCGGTACCGGCTCCCACCCAGAGTGAGTTTTAACGACCCAATGGTGTATAAGACCACTAGACATACTATAATCTCTGTTATCTAGTATAAAACTGATATAATATAGTCTCAGTTACAGTAGAACACTGATATAAAATAGTCCTGATAGCTAAGTTGTGCCCAGTAGAACACTGACAGCTGTGCTTGAACCTATAATTGGATATAAAGCCGGATATAAATAGTCTCAGTTATCTAAAATGAATGTTATCTTTTCATACTATAAGGTATAAACTGATAGTCTCAGTTATCTAGTAGAACACTATTAAAATAGTCTCAGTTTGTGACATACATCTCCTGTTATCTAATATAACACTGACATACTATAATCTCTGTTATCTAGTATAAAACTGATATAATATAGTCTCAGTTATCTAGTAGAACACTGATATAAAATAGTCTCAGTTTGTTATCTAATATAACACTGACATACTATAATCTCTGTTATCTAGTATAAAACTGATATAATATAGTCTCAGTTATCTAGTAGAACACTGATATAAAATAGTCTCAGTTTGTTATCTAATATAACACTGACATACTATAATCTCTGTTATCTAGTATAAAACTGATATAATATAGTCTCAGTTATCTAGTATATCACTGATATAAAAAGTCTCAGTTTGAGATATCCAATATAACCACTGATATATACATAATCTGTTTGTTATCTAGTATAAAACTGATATAATATATCTCAGTTTTGTTATAACACTGATATACACTGACATATTTAAGTTATCTGACATCTATATATAAACCACTGACATAATATAATCTCTGTTATCTAATATAAACTAATATAATATATTATAACCCATATGGTTAAAAATATATTGGTACATATCAAAGTGATACGTACCACTAGAACGCCAAGTGGGACGTAACACTTCTACGTCACACAATTACGCCATCGATTGGCGTACTTCAACCTTACAGGAACGTCAGCCAAACGAGTTGAGTGATTTAAATTAAGATCGATTATGGGTAATAAATACGATATTAAACTCGCTACCATTTCGTATCATATTTATGTCCGTCGTGAAATAAGTTTTATTGACACGAGCTAAAGCTAAAGCTCGTGACAACTGAAAATTATTTCACTCGGGACATAAACATGATACGAAATGGAAGCTCGTTTAATATCCTATAAATCTGAGTTTAATATAAAACTGATATAATACAATATGAGTTATCTAGTATAGCGCTGATATCATATTAATCTGAATTCATTATTTAATATAACACTGATATAATATAATCTGTTTTCTATTTAATATCATACTGATCAATATAATACAATACTGATATAATCTCTGCAAAACATTTGAACACACCCCTTTCAACACAAATTCAAAATTCTATGTTCTGAATGGTTGAAAAAACACCGATCAGTAATAGTACTCCAAACACTTGTGTCACAGATCGCTTTTCAGCAGTTATAATTCATGCTTCTTTCATATCTGGTTACAGGTACACAGCCCTTTGTCGATTTTCACATCCCTTGGTGGCAATACTGAATATTATATTAATGATTTCTACTACTTGCTTCAAATAATTATTTCATTGAAATCCTTGCCTTTTAAAACATACACGTGTTTTTATCATATCTGGTTACAGATATATAGCATTTTGTTGACTTTTCAGACGCCTTGGTGGCCATATTGAATATTTTAAATTGCTCAAAGGTGACAATTCTACACCTATCTGGATATTGTGATGTATCCCCAAAGATAAACAGCATTAAAAATAAAAAATAAAAAATCCCAAACATTATTACCAAGAATTCTGAATTGTCTCTGCTGCTGGACTACTTCTATTACCATCTCTTTTATAACCCTTATGATAGATTCAGACTACCAACTGCCAGTACAAAGTTGGCCAACTTTCTGCTGTCACGACTTCTACGACTGTACATTTGCAAGTCTAAGCACTCTTACAACTCGATTTTCGTCGTATACCCCATTAGTTGTTAATCTGAGCGCACACGTCTAAGTCGGGAGTTGGGGAAATTACAACACCACCGTCAAGTTGACCAACTTCGTCGTAACAGCTGATGGTCTGAGCCTAGCATATCATCATCAGAGTTCACTTCCCCATTTTAATTGTATTCAGAATTTGATGAGAACAGGAAAGGGATACATGTTCAACGGATCAGCCCCGCTGGATGTACGACAGTGCTGTTGATAACCGTGTCGCCTATCCACCTGGGCAGCCAGCACAGCACCAGAGAACTAACCGCTAGCCAGTTCCCTGGGGTGTACCGGTCTAAGGGGAAGCGGGATGTCACGGCGTGCACGTAGCAGTCTACTACAAGGTCAAGGTCATCGCTGACCACAGGTCTCAACTGGGCTATGCTGTCACAAACTGCAAGAGAAAAAAGTGCAGGTCATTAAACAAACAGGAGACAACTTCATTACGTCATTCATAATTAAGTTCCCCTGCGCGTGCTGTAACCTCACCGTGGTGCAGGGGTGTAACATTCTCTTTGAGAATGGCCAATACAGCACAAAATTAAAATTTTGAGTAAAATTCAGTATCTGTAAAATTCTGTGATATTTGTGTTTTTGCACTGTTTTTGTTTAAATCTTGAATTTTTAAATCTTGAATTTTTATATTGATGTTGATCATCACTTTATTTATTTGCATTACTATAGTTTGACACCCAATAGCCGATGTATTTTTCGTGCTGGGGTGTCGTTAAACATTCATTCATTAATTCATTCATAATTAAGTTATACGGACAAAGAGAAGAAAAAAAAAAAAGAAAAAAAAAGAAGAAAAAAAGAAAATCAAACAAGAAAGAATATTTACAAGAAAGGGAACACTATTGTCCGAACCAAATTGTTAACAACTACAAAAAATTACTCTCCTACCTTTAATTGCCGTTAGATTTCCTCCAAAGTTTGTCCAGACACAAATCGCAAAAAAACCCACTACAAATATACAGATTCCACACACGAGATTGCAACGATGTCGCCGATATTGTCTTTGCTGAGATTGCATAGGGAAAAATACATGCAGTTTTCTGCCGTCTGCCATGTTGCTTGTTTATAGAATACTCTTCAAGAGGGGTGAAAGCCTCCAAAGTATGTGACACAATTAATATGAAATCGATTATCTCTAGTGGTATCATTAAAATAATAATAATAATAATTAATAAAAAATAATATGACGTCATCACGTTTGCTTTTATATCATAACATGTTATGACGTTGTTAGATTAAGTCCTATCCTTTCACCCCTCTTGAAGAATATTCCATAAAAAGTCAAAATGGCAGCTGATACAAAATTACGTGTTTTTTTCCCTATGCGCTCTCAGCGAAGTCGATACAGGTGACATGGTTATCATCTGGTATGTGGAATCTGTGTCATTGTAATGGTTTTTTCAAGATTAGTGTCTGGACAAACTTTGGAGGAAATCTAACGGCAATTAAAGGTAGGAGAGTAATTTTTCGTAGTTGTTAACAATTTGGTTCGGACAATAGGTCTTAATGTTGAAGAATATTTACATTTTTCGACGTAATTCCCGCCGTAAAATCGTTTAAGATCTGGTGAAGTATTTTCAAATGATTCTTGAGCCAATCTACGAAAGTTATCTTCATCTGCAAATGCTGTCCGAAAACCTCCCGGTTCGATGACATGGACACTTACACCCTGCTTTAATAGCTCCACCCTGTGAACAAAAGGGAGATTTTTCACGGTACGTATGACAAGAGAAGGCCATGCTGAAACACTATGACCCGTGACAACCAAATTATCAATGATAAAAAAAATAACTGGTTACTGTCTTAAGATATCGGCTCTATCCTGCTCAGGTCGAATGTCGAATGCAGGATAAAGCCGATATATTAAGACAGTAACCAGTTATTCCCTATTTATCATGCTACCCATTTCAAGCTATATTTTTACAATATATTTCAATCAAAAGTGGTATAGAAACTATTAGCTAACCAAACAAGTTATGTGTTTAGGCTTTGCCAGAGACCGGGATGGATATGCCTGAAACCCTAGTGGTATAGGGGCATGGTAAAATAGTTCAAGTTCAAAACATCTGTCATGCGCAGAATTCATTTCCTAGTGAACTGATAACACATAGCAACGACAAGGTTATCATGCTAATACTTCCAATGATCAGGTAGGGATTATCGGGTCACAGTAAGCATGGTTGCATGATAAATAGGCGATATAGATGTAATTCTTAATTAATGGAACTTCGCACTGTCTCAATGATGTTACCGGTGCGATTAATAACCTAGTATGAAGACAATATCACATATGTAATCCATTACATCTGTCCAGCTATGAGAAATAGATGGCCCATGATGTTGACGACAATACAACGAGCACACCCACATCTCGACCGGCGGTGTATACACGACAAGACTCACCCACGGGCGATGTGGCATGAGACCCCTACGTAGACACGGGGTGGAGCACACCCACATCTCGACCCGCGGTGTATACACAACGAGACTCACCCACGGACAATGGGGGATGAGTCCCCTATGTAGACATGGGCCGGAACGAACCTGAGAGAACGTTTGGATATGCCGTATAGCTACTAGCTTGTAATACAAATTGTTTAATAAACCAATATATGATTCAAGTGACATTGTCCTTACCACTACGTAACTAGTACTACAACGCACTCGGCCACTGATCTAAACCGTGCATGAACCTTCAGTGAATAAAGGCACCTAAATGAGTTTAGAATCGATTAGCAACTGAAGGGCTGGTTGGGTTTTTTTTTTGTAGTTTTTTTTTTTTTTTTGGGGGGGGGGGGGGTTGGTCTGAAAATTATGGGGCTGGACGTAGCCCAGTGGTAAAGCGTTCGCTTGTTGCGCGGTAGGTCTGGGATCGATCCCCGTCGGTGGGCCCATTGGGCTATTTCTCGCTCCAGCCAGTGCAGCACAACTGGCATATCAAAGGCCGTGGTATGTGTTATCCATAAGTCCGACGCAATATAACCGTAAATAAAATGTGTTGAGTGTGTCGTTAAATAAAACATTTCCTTCCTTATAGGTATAGGCCTACTACTTGCACCAAATTCTCTGTATATCTTAAAACTTGTATCTATGCATAAAGCAAGTCCAATTGGTCATAGCTAGTAGTAAAGTACCATTTTTTCTAGACATTTTAATACTCTAGGGATTTATCCTGAACTGTTTGACCAGGATCCCATGTCTGATGGGATTGGGAAAATTACCGTGAGTAAATCATACTTGGAATATTTGTTCAGGCCACTGAATGATGAGTACACCGATGTTAAATTGATTTGTTAGAACAGACATATACCAGTCGTTAGGCGCTGGTTCAAAAATATAGAAGATCTGAACCTTTACATTGATGATAGGTGATAAAACAACACCACCGTCAAGAAACTAGAGCTATTTATCAACAACTGTCTAAGAAGAATCCTACAGATCCGCTGGCCAGACACTATCGACAACACTGACCTGAGGCAGAGAACATACTAGCTGACGACCGAAGAAATAATAAGATGGGAATGAATTTGTCTCACGTTCCGGAAACCACCATCATCTATCCCCATGCATGCTCTGACATGGAACCCACAAGGGAAGAGAAAAAGAGGCCGCCCGAAGAACACATGTCGAAGTGACCTCTAGGCGGACACCAACAACACAGGCTACACCCAGAGACAGCTGGAAAGGAGACGAGGACAGAAGACTCCGGAAAGCGGTTGTCGACGGTCTATTCTCCAGGAGGGACAATGGGCATAAGTAAGTGACAGACATGTACTAACAAATGTTTCGAAGATATTATGGGGAGCCTTCTTTATTTTTCATATAATGTCGTGGACCAAATCTCTACTGGAGAATATTCGGGACCTTACACACTGGCAAAACAATATAACCCCACCCCACCCCGCCACACACACACCAAAAACAACAAAACAAAACAAAAACAAACAAAACAAAACACACACACTCAACATCAACAACAACAAATTAAACAAAAAAAGAAAAGAAAACAAACAAACACACACAGAACTACAAAACCCACAACATTACAATTTTTGTAAATGTTTCTGTGAAAATAAACGCAATTTTATGTGTGACGTGAAGATCTACATCACTGATTGACTGTGACGTCAGACGTACTTCCAATGTAAACATTATTTGCAGAAAGCTATTTGACTTTTTGTTTTAAATTTTTTAATTCAAAACGCTGATTTCTGTCGCAGGTCAGGTCCCTGGCTTTGCCAGAGACCGGGATGGATATGCCTGAAACCCTAGTGGTATAGGGGCATGGTAAAATAGTTCAAGTTCAAAACATCTGTCATGCGCAGAATTCATTTCCTAGTGAACTGATAACACATAGCAACGACAAGGTTATCATGCTAATACTTCCAATGATCAGGTAGGGATTATCGGGTCACAGTAAGCATGGTTGCATGATAAATAGGCGATATAGATGTAATTCTTAATTAATGGAACTTCGCACTGTCTCAATGATGTTACCGGTGCGATTAATAACCTAGTATGAAGACAATATCACATATGTAATCCATTACATCTGTCCAGCTATGAGAAATAGATGGCCCATGATGTTGACGACAATACAACGAGCACACCCACATCTCGACCGGCGGTGTATACACGACAAGACTCACCCACGGGCGATGTGGCATGAGACCCCTACGTAGACACGGGGTGGAGCACACCCACATCTCGACCCGCGGTGTATACACAACGAGACTCACCCACGGACAATGGGGGATGAGTCCCCTATGTAGACATGGGCCGGAACGAACCTGAGAGAACGTTTGGATATGCCGTATAGCTACTAGCTTGTAATACAAATTGTTTAATAAACCAATATATGATTCAAGTGACATTGTCCTTACCACTACGTAACTAGTACTACAACGCACTCGGCCACTGATCTAAACCGTGCATGAACCTTCAGTGAATAAAGGCACCTAAATGAGTTTAGAATCGATTAGCAACTGAAGGGCTGGTTGGGTTTTTTTTTTGTAGTTTTTTTTTTTTTTTTGGGGGGGGGGGGGTTGGTCTGAAAATTATGGGGCTGGACGTAGCCCAGTGGTAAAGCGTTCGCTTGTTGCGCGGTAGGTCTGGGATCGATCCCCGTCGGTGGGCCCATTGGGCTATTTCTCGCTCCAGCCAGTGCAGCACAACTGGCATATCAAAGGCCGTGGTATGTGTTATCCATAAGTCCGACGCAATATAACCGTAAATAAAATGTGTTGAGTGTGTCGTTAAATAAAACATTTCCTTCCTTATAGGTATAGGCCTACTACTTGCACCAAATTCTCTGTATATCTTAAAACTTGTATCTATGCATAAAGCAAGTCCAATTGGTCATAGCTAGTAGTAAAGTACCATTTTTTCTAGACATTTTAATACTCTAGGGATTTATCCTGAACTGTTTGACCAGGATCCCATGTCTGATGGGATTGGGAAAATTACCGTGAGTAAATCATACTTGGAATATTTGTTCAGGCCACTGAATGATGAGTACACCGATGTTAAATTGATTTGTTAGAACAGACATATACCAGTCGTTAGGCGCTGGTTCAAATATAGAAGATCTGAACCTTTACATTGATGATAGGTGATAAAACAACACCACCGTCAAGAAACTAGAGCTATTTATCAACAACTGTCTAAGAAGAATCCTACAGATCCGCTGGCCAGACACTATCGACAACACTGACCTGAGGCAGAGAACATACTAGCTGACGACCGAAGAAATAATAAGATGGGGATGAATTTGTCTCACGTTCCGGAAACCACCATCATCTATCCCCATGCATGCTCTGACATGGAACCCACAAGGGAAGAGAAAAAGAGGCCGCCCGAAGAACACATGTCGAAGTGACCTCTAGGCGGACACCAACAACACAGGCTACACCCAGAGACAGCTGGAAAGGAGACGAGGACAGAAGACTCCGGAAAGCGGTTGTCGACGGTCTATTCTCCAGGAGGGACAATGGGCATAAGTAAGTGACAGACATGTACTAACAAATGTTTCGAAGATATTATGGGGAGCCTTCTTTATTTTTCATATAATGTCGTGGACCAAATCTCTACTGGAGAATATTCGGGACCTTACACACTGGCAAAACAATATAACCCCACCCCACCCCGCCACACACACACCAAAAACAACAAAACAAAACAAAAACAAACAAAACAAAACACACACACTCAACATCAACAACAACAAATTAAACAAAAAAAATTAGGAAATACTACCACTTTCAGACTAACCTGAGACAATCTGTAAAGCCTTCAACTGCGTACTTCGTCATGGCGTAAGGTCCCACACCAAATGTTCCGAATCGAGCTGCCAGGCTGGACATGTTGACGATACGACCTTGACCTTTACGTACGAGGGGCAACAGCATCCGCGTGACGTCTAGCATGCCGTACACGTTGACGGCGAACACGCGCTCGTACACGGCTCGCTGGTGCCACTCCAGCGGCCCGACCCCCGAGGCCTGACAGCCACCATTATTTACAACGGCCCAAAGACCTGTAGAGAAAACAAAATGTCCTGTTATAACAGCGTCTAATTTAATAAAGAAATCCTCCTCCAAAAAACTCTCCAAACAAACAACCCCGACAACAACAACAAAAAACCCCAAACAAAACAAACAACCAAAAAAGAGAGGAAAAAAACCTATATTTATCTACCATTTTGATTTTATATATTTTTAAATGTAATAAATGCTCACTTCTGATATCGTTCCCACGGGTCTCGTAATTACTTAACGTGCAAACGGGGCAAGTTTACCCGCTCTCACAACCCCCTTCCCCTAACAAGAAAACCCAACAAAACAACAAACACACAAACGAAAAATTGCCCTTACATATCAGTGTGACCGGACTCTTCTTTGTCGCGCCCCTTCCCCCTCCCCCACTATTTTTGGCTAGAAAAAACGTACTGCCCTACTCACCCACCATTAGTTAGGCCATAACATTTTACGCCCATGTGCCTACCCTGGTGTAATTTGAATGGAATGGAATGAATTAATGTTTAACGACACCCCCAGCACAAAAATACATATCGGCTATTGGGTGTCAAAAAAGGATCGAACATGTATATGGAAATGCTATTTACATGAAGAATAAAATTTATATTATCATTGGTGTAATTTGAAGTCAAATCCGTACTGGAGCCGGGACGTAGCCCAGTGGTAAAGCGCTCGCTTGGTGCGCGGTTGGTGTAGGATCAATCCTCGTCGGTGGGCCCATTGGGCTATTTCTCGTCCCAGCCAGCGCACCACGACTGGTATACCAAAGGCCGTGGTATGTGTTATCCTATCTGTCGGAGAGTGCGTATAAAAAAATCCCTTGTTACTAATGGGAAAATGTAGCGGGTTTCCTAAGACTATATGCCAAATTACAAAATGTTTGACATCCAATAGCCGATAATTAATAAATCAATGTGCTCTAGTGGTATCGTTAACAAAACAAACTTTCAAAACCGTATTGTTTTTGGTCTACCAGTCGTGTAATAAAAAAAAAAGAACAAAGAAGAGAGTTCGATACAGATCGCTTTACCTTTGTTATCGGGCAGGTGTTCCAGTACAAACTGGTAGGCCTTTTTCACACTCTCCTCGTCGGCCAGTTCGAGTGGTGAGAAAACCTTCACATTGGGAGACGACTCCTGTTGAAGATGATTTGCTCCTTTGACTGTGTGACACGCGGCAAGCACGTGAAAGCCCCAGGCGTCCAGGCGTTTGACCAGCAGGTTGCCGAAACCAGAGTCGCAACCGGTGATGAAGACATATTTGTCCTCGATGTGTCCAACGGAGAGGCCACTGACTAGCCACCTGATGACCATGTAGGCTATGCTGATGCCCACAGCAATCAGAAATACATTCTTAGACAACAGAAATAGAAAAAAAAGGAGAGTAAATTACAAAATTTAATGTACTACAAGACCTATAGTGTTGGTTATTTGTTCGTCGTGTGTCACCGATATAGGAAAATATAAAAGATAAAAATAAATAAATAAATATTCTCAGAGTACTGCTGAAGCAAGACATGTCCCTTAACGCACTCAATAAACGTTCATATTTCAAACTTATACATGATGAAGCTATACAGCTCAATTACCAAATGTTTGACATCCAATAGCCGATGATTATTAAATCAATGTGCTCTAGTGGTGTCGTTAAACAATACAAACAAACTATACAGCTCTGTATCTTAGGACATTGCGAAAAAAGTGTAGAAAACAAATCTTTTTATTTCTAAATTCAAGGGCCATAACTGTGAAAAATGAAAAAAGAAAGAAAGAAATGTTTTATTTAACGACGCACTCAACACATTTTATTTACGGTTATATGGCGTCAGACATATGGTTAAGGGCCACACAGATTTTGAGAGGAAAACCGCTGTCGCCACATAGGCTACTCTTTTACGACAGGCAGCAAGGGATCTTTTATTTGCACTTCCCACAGGCAGGATAGCACAAACCATGGCCTTTGTTGAACCAGTTATGGATCACTGGTCGGTGCAAGTGGTTTACACCTACCCATTGAGCCTTGCGGAGCACTCATTCAGGGTTTGGAGTCGGCATCTGGATTAAAAACCCCATGCCTCGACTGGGATCCGAACCCAGTACCTACCAGCCTGTAGACCGATGGCCTACCACGACGCTACCGAGGCCGGTCCTGTGAAAAATGAGTAAATTGCCATGAAAATCAAACGTTGTCTATAACAGTACATAATAAAGCTATGCACACAAATTTCAGCTCAATATCTTAAGGCATTATAAAAAAAAAAAAATTATAAAATTTAAAAAAAAAGGACAAATTTTCGTATTTCCGAAGTCCAGTGGCCATAACTCTAACTCCCTGAACAACAGATAAATCGCCAATGAAAGTCAAACTTGATCTGTAACAGTACACGATAAAGCTATTTACAAAATTTCAATCCGATTAAACTCAGCTCTACTGGTTTACAACAGGTAATAGTTATAAGACCAGTGGACCTGGTTTTAACCAGATTGACAACATTTCTGCGCAACAAAATATTTGTTATTTGCGTAAAGCATTATATATATATATATATATATATATATATATATATATATATATATATACATGTATATATATTTCAAGTGTCACATTGTTATGGAACAATAAAGACATTACTAGTAATAATTTTAAAAGTTGAATTATTTAACCAAACTCTACTTTAGTGATGATATCCCCGTGTATTCACTAACATGCGTGACGGCACATTAGTCGGAGCAGCAGGCACTATCAACAAAAATCAGGTCTCGTCAGTATCGCTCAAGATAGTAGGGTAGACCACAAGTAACAGTTATAGTCAAATTACTTCAGATTATGGAACTTTATTTTATATGAATGGTGTCCTTTCCATTAAATATTTTTAGCTTTTAATTGCATCAAATAAACTGGACAGAAACGTATGTTGTCAATACATTTTAAGTATTTAACAAAAACGTTTACGTTGATTTTTTTGTTTCTTGATTTCATTTGCACTTGTATGAGTTTTGCTTTCTTGAAGCTTATTGATGCATTCATCCTGCGTTCTTGCCGTGACCTTGGAGAAATGACATACTATATAAATTTTACCTGTCGCTGTTGTTGCTTCAAACTGCTGTTTGCCTCATTTTCTTTATTGGTAAGTAGCAGCTTTATGCTCCTCATATCCACCCTTGCAATGCGTGTCTTGATTTTGGTTTGCCCACCTGTGGTGTTTCCTGTGGGTTTGTGGGGTTAGTTTCCGGATTAAATGGAAAAATCCCGGTCTTGCGAAATGCACTCGTCAGATTTTGCACAGTGAATGCTGACTCATAAGATCTGGCATTTAACGAAGTGAGATCTTCTGTAATAATTTTCCTTCCTGTTTATGAATGCATTAATATGTGGCTTTCAGATGATAGGGCAGCTTTAATTGGACTATACAAACAAACATCTAGAGGTTTGAGAACATGGCTGGAATGTAATGGCAACACAAACAGGTGGGTAACAACACCTTTTGCTTTCTCTATTACATCAGTTGTAATATGAGTGGAATGCCCATCATATAACAGACGAATTGGCCTTGTTTGTTCATAAGCTATAAAGTGATGCTCTAAGAAATCTAAGAACGCGTCTGAAGTTGACCGCCCAGAAAGTGTTGTGGTCAGTTTGGTCTCGGGTAGGCATCCAGATATACGATCATTGGTTGGGGCTGTCCCTTATATATGGAGGTATTGTCTCACCCAGGGCACTGCCCGCAGCGATCACCGTAGTGTTGGCAGAACTCCCGGTGGTAACTACAAGTGGTCGTTCTCCTTTGGCAGCAGTAACTTTTGGAGGGGTGTGGTTCAACTGGATACCACTCTCATCAACATTCCATATATGTTGTGGCTTATTTTTCACACTTAGCATAACCAGTACTTTCTATAACTCAGTGTGGTCCTATGCTATCTCGCTTCTTTACTTTCTGAATGTGCGTCCTTGAGGCGCTTGACAAATCCATCAAACCAGGTCTTGTTGTTGGTGGAATTCCCTCCATTTAACGGGACTAGACTTTCTGCCATCACCTGCCATCAACAATACCCGTAAATTGCCGTCAGCAAATTTCGCCATAGATTTGCAGTGGTTAGCCAGCTGTGTTTCCCCACTTTTTGAAAATATCCCAATCCTACCTATTTTAGAATCAAATGATGAGGGATTGTGTATTCCTTTGCTATATTACACATACTAGCGACCTTTCGAATGACCTGACCATTGTCCTCGGCGTGATTTGCTACACAATGTACTTCCGTACCCGGAGGTGGTACCGGACAAAATGTTTTCCGGTATTATGATGACAATTTAATTCGATTCCAATAAAAAAATAAAGTGAATAACGAAGTTGTAAGTATGGAAGGTGTTTTATTGTTATATTTTGAGTCTCCACCACACACAGTTTCAGCAGGTGGTCGATTATTTCGTAATAAATAAATAAAATTAGAAATAGAAAAACCATGCTAGGCAAGATGGCGAGTGCTTTACCGGGTTTGGTAAAACGCGGACTGGACCGGAACTGAACGGAATCAGATTTGTAATGTAGCCGAGGAATTGGATTTCTACACGTTTTGACATTTTTAAATATTTTAGTTTAAAAAGTAAGCCAACATAAGCAAGGTTAGTTTCCTCGCACCCTTGGTCTCATATCTACCTATTCATTAGTTTCCTTCTCGTGATAAGCTCTGTGAAAACATGCATTATACAGAGGCGGATCCAGGATTTTGTAAGGTGGGTCACAAAATTATAAATGGGTTATCGTTTATGCGATCATTAGAAAATCACATTGATATGTCGTCGCGAAAAAAGAAGAAGCCATTTTTATTATTTAAAAAAAAGGAAGAAAAAAAAAGGCACTTCTTACGACGGCTTTGTGTGTGTGTGTGTGTGTGTGTGTGTGTGTGTGTGTGTGTGTGTGTGTGTTTTACGGGACCCATGTAACCACAACCGGATCGGCCAATGCGTAAAGGTACCCCAAAGTAGCTTATTAAATTAAGGTGTTTTTTAATCAGTCAATTCTACGATTGTCCTTTAGACCTAATCACGAACAGAAAAACAAAAATAAGATTATAGGTGTGATGGAATCCTTTTAAAACTACACTATTAAAATATTAAGCCTTCAAAATTACAAAATGTGTAGACATCTAAAGTCTGAACCACAATGTTAACAACTACGATAAATGGTTCTCCTATCTTTAATTATGTATAGATTTCCCCCACATTTTGTCCAGACAGAAATCGTGAAAAAACAACACTACAATGACGCAAATTCCACAATCTAGACTTTCCTAAGATCTCCTAGGACAAAAAGCATGCATTTTTTTTCGCCGTCAGCCATTTTACTTTTTTTAATGGAATAACTCTTCAAGAGGAGTGGAAGCCTCCGAAGTACGTGACGTAATCACGGGTGCCTTTATATCACAACCCGATATGTTGTTAGATTACGTCGCATCCTTTCACCCCTCTTGAAGAGTATTCCATAAAAAGGCAGCCGGCACAAAATTACATGGGGAAATTCTGGCCGTATTTAAAGGTAGGAGAATAATGTATCGTAGTTCTTAACAATGTGGTTCGGATTTACAATAAATTTTACTCATATTTTGTCCAGACAGAAAAACATTACAATGATACAAATTCCACATACTAGATCATAAACATGTCACCTATCTCAACTTCGCTAAGATTTCCTAGGACAAAATGCATGCAATAAATATATTTTTAGCTGTCTGCCATTTTACTTTTTTATGGAATAAAATTCAAGTGGGGTGTTATTAATGACGTCATCGCGATTGCTTTTATGTCATAACGTTATCATGTTGTTAGATTATGTCATATTCTTTCACCCCTTTTGGAGAGTATTCCATAAAAAGGTAACATGGCAGCCGGCACACAATTACATGCTTTTTGCACCTCAGCGAAGTTGATATAGGTAACATAGTTATCATCTAGTATGTGGAATCTGTGTCACTGTAATGGGTTTTTGTTTTCTCTCAAGATTTCTGTCTAGAAAAAATGTGGGGATAATCTACTGATAAATAAAGTTAATTTATCGTAGTTGTTAACAATGTAGTTCGGACTATAATTCCTCAGCTGCATTGAAAATCTGAACACCCTGTCTTACCTTGTATTATTTTATTATAATGTTAAACGAAATTTGTGTCAAAAATAAATACATGTTAAATGGCAATAAACGTAATAAGTATGAACAGGAGATGGCAAAATCTTGTGGAAAATAATCAAATTTATCAACATATGTACCAAATTTAACTGCCTTCCCCAGAACTCGCCAATTAACATGTAGGCCTATGTTTGGTTGTTGGGTTTTTTGGTTAAGTACTACAAAAGGATAAAATACCAGTGCTCTTGATGGTAATAACTTACATAGCTCCCCATAATCTATAGTCCGTCCCATCTTCCTATAAAAATGGGGGCGGTGTGTGTGTGTGTGTGTGTGTGTGTGTGTGTGTAAATAATTTGTTTCGTTTGAAAATATACCCCCCCCCAAAAAAAAAAAGCAACAAAAAAACCCAAAGAAACATTTTTGTGTGCAATTTACAAAACAATTTGCTCAAAAATAAATAACTGTAGTAAATTCCATAGCATGGGGGGAAAAAAGGTGTTCCCTGCCCAGAGAAGGAAGTCACGGAAGCAAAGAATCAGTCGCCGCAGTCGTTTCCCTGGCGAGGTCTGCGTCCCTGGCATATAACATTTTCATAAAGATACTAGTGTATAGAGTGAAACCATCACCAAAGCTTGACGTTATTTACTATAAAAATGAGAAAGATAACAAAAAATTAACAACAAAATCCACTTAAACCTGGTTTGAATAGATTGACACCGTGAAGTCCAACATGGCCGCAGATTACTGATGACGTCATGTTAACTTACTTTGCGAAAGTTAATACGTCATCTTAACTCCAAAACTCCACTTGCTTTAATTGATTTGAAGTTGGGCAATTTAACATGGGTTTCAATGGCAGATGACCAGGCGCGGATTTAGTGGGGGGGCCCAAGGGGCCCGGCCCCCCCCCCTATTTTTTGGGGTCAAGTTATTATTTTGTTTTAACAATAGCATACACTAGAGTGAAATTACACAAAAATGCACTTATTTCAAAATTTAGCGGGGGATCTAGCCCGAGTACTCTGACTGTAAGAGAGCTAGACGGACATTTGGACATAAACACGCTCTCATTACAGTCAGAGACCAACCTATGTCTTTTTTTGGCAATTCCTGACTACCAGACGGTAGGCAACGAATCCCGCTCTAATACCACAACAATCCTATGTTTGTCGTCAAATACCTTTACATCAATCATTTTCGAGTTAAGTGATACAAAAAAATCCACATATTAATCACTAATACACTTACTACAGAAAGAAACCCGACAGCACCCACATTCAGCTACGCTTCGTGACACTCCGTCGCAACAATTGCAAAGCTCGGCGATCTATTTCGAGACGTAGACCACGTGATCGCGCACTGGGCGATTCCGCCTTGTGCAGCAGTTACAGGGGCCGTCTCATATCAAGCGGTTATTATTTTCATAAACAAATCGTCAGTCAAAAAAGAACTTGTAAATCAGCGACAAATATCATTGTCCTACTGTTAACTGCCAATGCGTATCGATGGGTAATCTCATTAATTGTGGCTACATTCTACGCTGAAAAAGTTCTAAACCTTTTTTTAAAACTCCCACACACCCTCTCGTTCTGAGTACAGTTTGTGGCCCTGATCAGAAATCGTGGTAGCGTACTTGAACATCAAACTGATATAAGCAGGTTAATTCCCGACATCGGACCTGGCAGTCATTTGTGGCCATACATGCATACGGCGAAACTCATCGCCATCGGTCCCTAGGCGTCAGCTTGTCTACTATGACGGAACTCCTGTCTACAACTGATCTTTGAGTATTGTGTTACAGAATCGGTCTTTGTTCAGTTGTTGAAAACAATTGGGCTGTGTTCTACGTAGGTTAATTCATTGTCAATAATTATTAACTACCATACATATATGTGATTTACATTTGCTTGGATAAAACGATCGTTCATATGAAATTAGTTATTAAGCAAACAGAATACTTACAACCAACCCAAATCAAAATTTGAACTATTTTTATTACTTAATTTACTAGTATCCTACCGCCTTTTTCTTCTTTATTTTTCTTTTTGCTTTTTAATGAGATATTACACCACAGTTTCACATTTGAGTCATTTCCACATATTTCTTAGGGAGTGGGTTTCAGCTCAGTCGTTTGAGTGTTCGCGTCGCAGGATCGAACAACCTCGATGGATCCATTCAACCATTGATTTCTTTGTCGTTCCAACTAATGCACCAGAACTGGTCAGTGGCCTGTGGGAAAGTACATATAAAAGATCCATTGCTAATGTAGCGGGTTTCTTCTCCAATACTCATATCAGAGTTACCAAATGTTTGACATCCAATAGCTAGTGATTAATTAATTAATGTGCTCTAGTGGTGTCGTTGAACAAAACAAATTTCAATATTTTTTAGTTTGATCTGAATAGCAAAACAACTATAAGATAAGTTTTAAAGATCGAATGAGCTATGCACCGATTCAATTTTGATTTTGCAGTAACAAGCATTGCCATCCTTCCCCTTAACGCCTCGGAATACATCTTATGATACCCCATCCCCTCAAGAGCGTTACGTAATTGTTGAAAAAAAAAAAAACACACACACACTCTACTACTGTACTAATGACTAATTCATAAAACATAAAATAATCAAATTAAATTACTACTTACTTTATCTTTCATAAGAGGAGGCAGTACGTAGCACATACTTTTTGCCGTATCCTGTCGATAACACCCAAATGTATCCTTCAAATTCAAAATGGAATCAATAATGTGTAATTGTTTTGGTTAATGACGTAATGAAATCCAAATTCATCCAAAACGGCATTAGCCAACTCTTCCATGTTGTAACTTCGCTTGATATGAGACCGGCCCCTGTAACTGCTGCACAAGGCGGAATCGCCCATGCGCGATCACGTGGTCTACGTCTCGAAATAGATCGCCGAGCTTTGCAATTGTTGCGACGGAGTGTCACGAAGCGTAGCTGAATGTGGGTGCTGTCGGGTTTCTTTCTGTAGTAAGTGTATTAGTGATTAATATGTGGATTTTTTTGTATCACTTAACTCGAAAATGATTGATGTAAAGGTATTTGACGTCAAAAATAGGATTGTTGTGGTATTAGAGCGGGACTCGTTGCCTACCGTTTGGTAGTCAGGAATTGCCAAAAAAAGACATAGGCTGGTCTCTGACTGTAATGAGAGCGTGTTTATGTCCAAATGTCCGTCTAGCTCTCTTACAGTCAGAGTACTCGGGCTACGGGGGATCATGCCCTCGGGCCCCCCTATTTAAAAATCCTGGATCCGCGCCTGATGACATCTGTGTAGTGAGACCTTTAATTGATCCACAATGGTTCAACATCCTGATGTGTACCAGTTGGCCCTTTTCGTGTTATTCAAAGTGCTCATGTCTTGACATTGGACAACCTTGCACAGCAGCATGCAAACGTAGGGCAATGTATCCAGTGGATGCACCAGATGATTCTGTTGATTTTGAGGGTGGGGGTGGGGGGTGAGATGTAGCCTAGTGGTAAAGCGCTCGCTTGATGCGCGGTCGGTTTGGGATCGATCCCTGTCAGTGGGCCCATTGGGCTATTTCCCACTCCAGCCAGTGTATCACACTGGATCATCAAAGGCCGTGGTATGTGCTATCCTGTCTATGGGATGGTGCATATAAAAGATCCCTTGCTGCTAATCGAAACGAGAAGCCTATGGAGTGGCGACAGCGGGTTTCCTCTATCAATATCTGTCTGGTCCTTAACCATATGTCTGACGGCATATAACCGTAAATAAAATGTGTTGAGTGCGTCGTTAAGTAAAACATTTCCTTCCTTTCTGTTGCATTTGTCAATCCACCAACACAAGTTATGTCAGTGGAGAATGAATATGAAAACAGTAAATGTAGTATGGCCACACATTGAGGTCGTTTTGTGAACTACACTCGCGGTTGTTGTTTTGTTTTTGGGGGGAGGGGGAGGGATTTGTGTTGTTTTTTGTTGTGGGGTTTTTTGTTGGTGATTTTGTTCGGGGGGGGGGGGGGGGGGTACTTTTTGTGTTACAGGAATTTTGCTAAACATTCGTTGATTGATCCTTTCGTTCATTCATTCATTTATTAACACACCCATTCACTAATGTATCCATTCGTTTATTTATTCAGGCCTTAGCTTTTAGGTATTTGTGGATTCTAATAGTTGTATAATGATAACACGTTCTTACTGGGGAACCATTTGATCAATAGTATTACATACTTGATTTTTTTTTGATTTTTTTTTTTACAGTTAATTACAATTTGCAGTTATATGTTATTTTAGTAATTTTCAAAACATGTAAGTAAAGGTATTAACAATCTAAACCTAGGATTAGACATAAAATTTACTTTTTCTAAGTCATATTACAAATATTTTCAGATTTTCAAATACCAAAATGACCGCCCTTTTAGCAGCCATTTTGAATGTTTATCAACCCAATATCTGACAGCATTACAGTGTTAATGAACTCGTTGAGCCCATAAACATCCACTTTGACACCAATATCACATTTTTAAGTGCTGTAGTTCTGAAGATATAGTTTTGATGATGAATTGGCGGCCATTTTAAAAAACGGCCGCCATCTTGTTCGCACCAACTTTAGAAAATGTCATCTTATATTTTCATGAACTCCATACCCTTGAGATTAATTTCAGCCACAGTGACAAATGTTATACTTCCGGCCCCGGTTACTCAAAAACTAAGGCTCTTTTTCAGCCTCTGCTGCAGGACTGTAAGTGTTTATCAACTCATATTTTCTACCACTACTTACAGGATTCATTTATGTTGCAATTAGTTTGTTCGGTTTGTATTATTGCAGTTTATTACAGTTTGTTCAGTTCTTGTTATTGATTTCTGTAACAGTTTGTTCACTTCGCATTAACGATCTTTGTTAAGAATCTGTTCAGTTCTCATTATTTGTTCCTGTTACAGTTTGTTCAGATCAATCATCATGTTATTGGTTTCTGTTACAGTTTGTTCAGATCAATCATCATCTTATTGGTTTCTGTCACAGTTTGTTCAGATCAAACATCATGTTATTGGTTTCTATTACAGTTTGTTCGGTCTCATTACCGGTTTCCATTGCGCGTGCTGTAACCTCGCCGTGGTGCAGGGGTGTAACATTCTCTTTGAGAATGGCCAATACAGCACAAATCCCCTTGTTTTCTTCGGGATACAATTAAAGTTTTAAGTAAAAGTCAGTATCTATCTGTGGTATTTGTGTTTTTGCACAGTTCTTTACACTGTGTATTTATTTAAATCCTGAATTTTATATTGATGTTGATCATCACTTATTTGTTTGCATTACCATAGTTTTGACACCCAATAGCCGATGTATTTTTCGTGCTGGGGTGTTGTTAAACATTCATTCATTCATTACCGGTTTAGGAGCGGGACGTAGCCCAGTGGAAAAGCACTCGCTTGATGCGCGGTCGGTTTGTGATCGATCCCCATCAGTGGGCCCATTTGGGCTATTTTTGATGCCAGCCAGTGTACCACGACTGGTATATCAAATGCTGTGGTATGTGGGATGGTGCACATAAATGATCCCTTGCTACTAATGGAAAAATGTAGCGGGTTTCCTCTCTAAGACTGTATGTCACAATTACCAAATGTTTGACATCTAATAGTCGATTATTAATAAATCAATGTGCTCTAGTAGTGTCGTTAAACAAAACAAACTTTAAATTTTTCATTACCGATTTGTGTTACACTTTGTTGAATTTGCATCGCTGGTTTCGGTTACAGTTTGCTTAGTTTACATTCATTTGTGTTACAATTTCTCCAGTTTACATTACCAATATGCTACAAAATGTTAAGTTCGCATTACTGGTTTATATTACAGTTTGTTCAGTTCTCATTATTACCATATTGGTGTCTATTACGATTTGTTAAGTCGCATTGTTGACTTCTGTTAAAATTTGTTCAGTTCTCATTATTTCTTTTTGTTACATTTTAACCAGTTCTTATTGATTTTTATTATTATTATTATTTATTACTATTATTATTATTATTACTACGAGATACGTAGTTCAATGAGTTTCTGCTAGATTCGTCAGTTTTTATTATTAATTTATGTTAGTTCAGTTCTCATTATTTCTTTTTGTCACAATTTAATTCCCATAAATTTATTTCTGTTAAGAATTTTTTATTTTTCATTAGTGATTGTACTTACAGTTTGTTTGGTTTTATTATTATTATTATTTATTATTATTATTATTATTATAATTTTTTTTTTTTTTATTTTTTTTTTTTTTTGGGGGGGGTGACTTTTTATTTCTTTTTACTTTTATTATTTTTGAATTATAGTGATTGATTTCTGATAGAGTTTGTTCGGTTCGCTTCACTGGTTTTTGCTGCAGTTGAAGGGAGAGTAAACTCAAACATAAGCCGTATGTGTTGGAAAGATGCATACCCGGACCGCCAACACATACTGACACTTTAAGAAATGAAAACCGCGTAATTTTAGTGTTACTAAAAAACGTGATTATTCCTGCTAACTGGGGGTAGCCATTTTCTTTTGTTTCCGGTGTGCCCGGAATTCTAGCTTGGGGTGAAGTGACGTCAGCTCCGACCAACTCCTGTATGCACAGTGTAAACAAAGGCAGTCATTTACGACAAGGCGCTACGCTTTTATCAACCTGACTTGTAAAACAACATAAATGACTTGATAATATAATAAACTATTTAACTAAATATATTTCACTTTGCATTATTAATTCGTTCAGTTTTCATTACTGTTTTCTGTTAATTTTATTCAGTTTTCATTATTGCCTTTTGTTACAGTTTGTTCATTTCGCATTAACGGATATATATATATATATATATATATATATATATATATATATATATATATATATGTGTGTGTGTGTGTGTGTGTGTGTGTGTGTGTAGGTGTGTGTGTGTGTGTGTGTGTGTGTGTATACATATATATATATATATATATATATATATATATATATATATATATACATGTATACATGTACACACACACACACACACACACACACATGTATATATATATGTGTATATATATGTGTATATATATATATATATATATATATATATATATATAGTGTGCGGGGGGGGGGGGGGGGGGACTGGGGGTTTCGGTAAACATGCATTCATTCATTCATTATTGGGTCCTCTCCTATATAATATGTCTTAAACACAGTTCAACTGTAAAATATTTTTTAATTGCATATAAAGATAAATGTGTTACATTGTTCGAGATCAAAAACTCATTGTCCTTTAAAAGGATGCATGACGTCGACCAATCCCAGTGCCATAACACAGATGGAATAACATTGTTTAAAACAACATGATTCAGGGTTATAGACAAAGGTTAACGGTTATACATCAAAGGTCACGGTTATACACTAAAGATCACGGTTATACACCAACGATCAAGGCTATACGCTGGTTTCCTAGCGCGTTGCGCTGCTCTCGTTAACATCTGGCTCGGGTACGGTGGCCAGTCGACCGTGAATCCAATCAGACATCCACGTGGGCAGCAACAGCATAGCAAGAGCGCCGGTTACAGTCCAGTTTCCGGGGTTGTACCGCGCTCTTGGAAATTTGGCTGTGATTGCGTGCACATAGCAGTCGATGACTCGGTTAAGATCGTCACACACCATCGTGTCTACCATGATCTTCACAGACTCACAAACTGCAATAAAAATAATAGGACCAAATTTACCAAGCCTGTTTATGTTTTACATGCGTGTAACTACATTACATACATTTAAAATGTTTAAACATCTGCGTTTAAAAAAACCCAGTCTTTGTAAATTCGGCCCATAATATCTCAGTACATCAAGCTACTCATTTGAGTAAAGTAGAAACAGACTTTTTTTTAAATAAGTTAAAATTTAAAAAGAAAGCCAGTCTTATTTTAGTGTGCTGACGTGATGGTAATAACACATACAATATACTGGAAATATTTTCAAGTGATGGTCATTTTATGTTTTGTAACATGGCCCCAAATACCTGATCTGACTGGATATTAATAGGAAGGTTTAGTACAATGGCCCTAAATACTTGATTCTGATTCTAGGTTTTGTAACTTGGCACAAAATACTTGATTGGATATCAATACATTATAGGTTTTGTTACCTGACCATAAATACCCGATTTTGACTGGATATTACTACGTAGGTTTTGTAACAGCACCAAATAGTTGAATCGGATTTGATACTAGTACGTAGGTTTTGTTGAGAGCATACACTAACGAATTCATTTGTTATCATCAAATCGTCTAGTGCTAACATGAGTCGAGTTCAAGTGCGCCAAAGGTTTAATCCGTCGTGTACTTTCACCTTTTCATCAGGCAGGATATAATAAATCAATAGCATATATTATAGTATTATAATATTATAGTGTTACTAATAGTGATAGGTCACCACTTTGAGTGCAGGTTTCTCAACCACACCGTTAATGTTACTAAGTGGACAGGTCACCACTTTGTGGATAGGTTTCGCAACCATACCTTTAGTGTTACTAATAGTGATAGGTCACCACTTTAAGGGTAGTTACAGAAATTTGCTTCCCGCTCTTTACGATTAAAATGCCTGCTACACGTAATAAAATTTCGTAGCTAATATATAATTTAAATATTAATTAATAAATAAATAAATAACACTTCTAAGAATGCCGCTATCTTTAATTCATCATTAGATCTGCGAAACTAACTAAACGATTATTACTTGTAGCTAATCATATTGGGCGGAATTTCCAAATACTGTTTCTCTTAAAGCGTAAATGTATGTAGTAACTGTGTAAGACATAAACAGGCTTTGTAAATACGGATCATGGTTATCTGTAACAGTCATACTGTGGTTGCGAAACACATCTCCTGTACCTAAATGATAACGAAACGACAGTTATTGTGAATGACGTATTCTCACAGTAAGATTATTTAAAACAATACACCCACTGTTTAGTTGGTAGTTTTAATGCACTTACATTTGTCAACATAACGTTTCCCGTAGAACCTTTGTACAGCAGGCGAGGTACTGGAAAATGCAGTTCTTGCTAGCTGGCTTAATTTCGTGTAGTCAACGAGTGGAGTCCGGAAACCGCTCGGCTCTAACATGCAGACACTTATTCCTTGTCTGTATAGTTCGCTCCTGTAACAGACAAGTACAAACACGTGTATTTTATAATCTGAGAGTAATTATAAATACTGCATCATGACAAAAGGCGTGACACGTGTGGTTAAAACTTTAAATGTCTCTTCAAAGGTTTGAAGATGGAAGGAGAAGTCAAATCATACTAATTCTGAAAATTAAATATCCTGTTGGTTTAAAAACAAAATGTGTGGTGATGGGTTCAAATTCTAGTTTCCAACTGGCACTGTAGTTACCATGTACAGTTAACAGTTAATAATGACGTTTAACACGTGGATTATTGAGGTTCTGTTGTGGATTTTTATTTTTATTTGTATTTTAGAGGATGTTGGTTTTGGGGGGATTTTTTTTTTTTTTTGGTGGGGGGGGGGGGGGGGGGATTTGATTTGTATTATGGTGATGGTGTGTTTATGGAAGATTGTATGATTCTTTCATCGTTCTGATTATAAATTACGGCGAGTGGTCTGTCTTAGGCGCAAATACCGTTATAAATGGAAACGTGCTGACGCAGTGCAGATACACGTACACGTATACGATGATACGGATTACGCTTGCAAATTTCAGACATTGCCTCAATTGTGAAGGAATGTCTCCAATTTGAGTATTACTCATATAAATACTAGTACCTCAAACAGTCAGAATAACCTTCGACGGCGAACTTGGACACGGAGTATAGTCCGTTCCCCACCGCGGCAAGGCGTCCCGCCATGCTGGACATGTTCACTATTCGACCTTGACACTTGCGGACAAGAGGCAGGAATATCCTCGTGACGTCCACCATACCGAGCAGGTTGACGGCGAGGATGTCGATGTACACATCTCGTCTGTGCCACTCAAGCGGCCCCAGCGCTGCCCCTCCCACCCCGGCGTTGTTCACTATCGCCCACAGACCTGAAACATTTTAAACACCAATAACGGGTTGTATTGGCAGACGGGAGACACAAATATACGGTTTTGACACATCTCGAGCGACCGGGCGGTCGTTTTAAATGCACACTCTAGCGCTGCAGGAGATAGGCGACACCACATGATATGCGTACGTGGTACGGGAGTAACTGATTGTAACAAGACAAATACTGTATTGCGATTTCACCGGTTGCTATGCAATAGGTTATTCTCGTACGAGGCAGTCGTTTCGTGTGGCGTCGCCTTTAGTCTAAAATGCCTTTGTTCTCCTTTCGAACTCCTTGCATTTCTATTCTTCGATACTATTGTTACTTGTCCTCGCTGTTATTGTCCGATAGATACGACCCTGATAAGAATGTTTCCAAAAACATAAAAAAGTGTTATTATCATAACAAAAGGGGCGGGATCGATCTCAGTCGGCAAAGTGATCGTCTGACCTGAGGTGCTTGCGTCGTAGGATTTCAGTGGACCATTCTCTGATTACGTTCTTACCCTGTCCCAACCAGTGCACAACGAATGTTATATCAAAGGCCGTGGTATGTACTCTCCTGTTTGTGGGGAAAGTGTGTATAAAATATCCCTTTACTACTAAGGGGTTTCCTCTCTAAGACTATTAATAATAATTAACAAACGTATGACACCCAATAGCCGATGATTAAGAAATCAATGTGCTCTAGTGGTGTGCTTAAACAAAACAAACTTTTAAAAACAAAATCTCTGTATGTTTACCTTTATCCTCGGGCAGGTGATCGACGACAAACCGATGGGCGTTCTCGATGCTCTCCGCGCTGGTGATGTCGACTGGTGATACGGTCAGCAGCTTGCTGGATGTCGCCTTCTGGAGGTCGTCTGCCCCCTCGCGCGTGAAGCACGCGGCGAACACGTGGAAGCCCATCTTGTCGAGACGTCTGGCCAGCAGGTTGCCGAAGCCCGTGTCACAGCCTGTGATGAAGACGTACTTGTCGCCGTAGTCTCCAACACGCGGAAGGCCAAGAAGCCATCTAACTAGTATGTAGACAACCACCACGAGAAGAATGCCAGCCACAAGCATATCTATTCACTCACTATGTAGACTGAAATTAGAAAACGCCATGCAGATGACAGGGATTTATCCAGGCGTTCTGTGGGTCCGAACATAGACCCCTTCCCAAAAGAAAGTGTCACTGAAAATAATATATATATATATATATATATATATATATATATATATATATATATATATAATATATATAGTAAATAATTATGAGTAATCATGAAAGTAATCGCTGATTACGATTACATTAGCAATGTAATCGATTACGATTGCGATTACATGACATTCTCAAACAATGTAATCGATTACGATTGCGATTACATGAAAACACGTAATCGATTACAGTCGATTACGATTACTGATTACGATTACCCCATTTCTGATATATATATATATCTGTTCTAATACTTAGTAAGTTAATCTAACAGTGGTGTACTGCATCATTCAGCGGCCTGAAGCATGTTCCAAGTATGATTTACTCGCGCTAATTTCCCCAATCCCATCAAATATTGGATCCTGGCGAAATACCCTGGATAAAACCCAGAATAATGATGATGATGATGATGATGATGATGATGATGATGATGATGATGATAATGATGATGATGTAGCCCAAGTACTCTGACGTTCGAGAGCTAGACGGACATTTGGATGTTATGATCGCTCTCTAAATGTTTTAACTGGAACATTGTAAAACGAAGGTGATGTCGGGTTTCTTCCTGTAATGTGTGTATTAGGGATTAATATGTGAAATATCTGTTAGGCTATCGGCGAACTCGAAAATGGTCAGTGTAATGCTATTTAGCGTCAAACTTAGGGTTATTGTTGTATTAGAGCAGTAATCGTTGCCGGTGGTAGGCAGCAATTCCGTGTTTTCGATATAGAGTTATATCTGGCCGAGAGTACGATCATAACCGTACTAGCTTTATCTCGAACGGCAGAATTCTTGAGCTAATGATTATGATCATCATCTTCATCATTTGCCGTGTACTGAAGTGTTGTTGAGAGAAAAAAAAACCCGAAGAACAAAAGAAACCTCCAAACAAACTTTTATTTCATTTAACTTATTTTCTTGCCTATATCCAATTAAGGTTCAAGCACGTTGTCCTGAGTAAACACATCAGCTATCTTGGCCGTCTGTCCAGGACAGTGGGTTAGTTGGTTAGTGAGAGAGAAGAGGGTGTAGTGGCCTTACACTGAGCCCTTAAGAACTCGCTCTGGGTTGAAGCCGGTACCGGGCTGCGAAACGAGTACCTACGAGCTTGTAGTCTAATGGGTTAACCACTGCGCCACCGAAGCCGGTTTGAAACAAACTGAAATAGGTTTATTGTCAATTATCTCAGGCTTTCTGTAGCTCACATGAAGGGAGGAAATATTTTATTTAACAACGCACTCAACACATTTTATTTACGGTTATATGGTGTCAGACATATGGTTAAGGACCACACAGATATTGAGAGAGGAAACCCGCTGTCGCCACTTTATGGGCTTCTCTTTTCGATTAGCAGCAAGGGATCTTTTATATACACCATCCCACAGACGGGATAGTACATACCACGGCCTTTGCTACACCAGTTGTGGAGCACTGGCTGGAACGAGAAATAGCCCAATGGGTTCACCGACGGGGATCGATCCCAGACTGACCGCGCATCAAGCGAACGCTTTACCATTGGGCTACGTCCCGCCCCTAGATCAAGGTTAGATCCAGACATTTTAATAATCACACGGAGAGGCGGGGGCGGATGGGCTGCAATTATTGTTTTATGTATCATAGGTCTGTTGCAATTTTGTTCTCTTTGCATCCGTGGTAAAAAAAAAATATTCATTTTATTAGTGGTGAGTATACAACAAAATTGCCTCCCCCTTTCCCCCAACCCAAGTGCTCAATTCTGAAATGTGACTTAATGTGTAATACTTACTATTAGAATTGATTTAATCAATTTACGTTAAAAATGAAGCCATTCCTCCTCTGCCCCCCCCCCCCCAAAAAAAAAAAATAATAATAATAATAATAATAAAAAATAAAAAAATAAATAAAGCTTCATCATCAAGGGGTAAAATGTACATCACATTTAAAGGATATCTAACATTAGAAAAATATATTATAAAATTACGACAAATATCCTGGACTACGTTACTAAAATTTAGAACATCAAATCATTACTTACCAATCGAAACAGGGCGATGGAACAACACCCCAGTAGAAAGCAGACTATGTACACTATGTAACAAAATCACATCGGAGACGAATTTCACTATCTACTTACATGCTCTTTCTTTAATAACTCCCTGAGTGAAATAAAGTTCTGTTCTGTTCTGTTGGATTCGATTATATGTTCGGCAGTCAACCCGAACTTGTGATCCGTATCGGGTATCCTTGAATATAATCAGTCAAGTGTATGCGGCCAAATATAGCTGAATAGAGGCTGGAATATATACACTATGAATAGACAGATATCGTATGTCCTAGTAAGCCTGACCCCGTCTGAAAATAAAAGAGTTCTAACTGACTTATTCCATGTTGTTGTTGTTGTTGTGTTTTTTTTGTTGTTGTTGCTTTCTGTGGGGTTTTTTTTTTTTTTTTTGGGGGGGGGGGGGGGGCTTTGGGCTTTTTGTGGGGGTTTTCCTTTGTTTTTTGTTTTATGTTTTGTTGGCACCGTAGTTAAGTGTGGAGGGTTTTGTCTCTGCTATTTTTGTTTCTTTTTAGATAAATGGGTGTAAAATTACATCCATAAACACGTCTGAATATACAATGTTCAGAAAGTAAATGCCACACTCATTCAATAACGACACAAAACGTCGGAACCATGTTGATAACAAAGGCCGTGGTATGTCTGAGAAAGTGCACATAAAAAACTCTTTTTTTTTCTTTTTTTTTTTTGGTAATCAGAAAATGTAGCGGGTTATCTCTAACACTTCAGTATTATTATTGCTTAATATCAACAAGTATAGTATTATATTTAATTAATGAAACGGTTAAATGTGACGGGCACAGCCATTTTCTTCCCTCGCAGTAAATACGCCCTCTGGCGAGCCAGTGGTTACGTAATACTTACGCGTCACGTCAGGAATTAGTCTTAGAACTGAAGAAACAAACGTACCTGATTGTTCAGTGATGACGAAACAGGCATACATCGCAATGTTCTGTAATAATATCAATCCGAGTAAACTAGCAATAAGTATATATTATTTTACACATACTACAGAAAGAAACCCGACAGCACCCACATTCAGCTACGCTTCGTGACACTCCGTCGCAACAATTACAAAGCTCGGCGATCTATTTCGAGACTGGGCGATTCCGCCTTGTGCAGCAGTTACAGGGGTCGTCTCATAAGAGGAGGCAGTACGTAGCACATACTTTTGCCGTATCCTGTCGATAACACCCCAAATGTATCCTTCAAATTCAAAATGGAATCAATAATGTGTAATTGTTTTGGTTTAATGACGTAATGAAATCCAAATTCATCCAAAACGGCATTAGCCAACTCTTCCATGTTGTAACTTCGCTTGATATGAGACGGCCCCTGTAACTGCTGCACAAGGCGGAATCGCCCAGTGCGCGATCACGTGGTCTACGTCTCGAAATAGATCGCCGAGCTTTGCAATTGTTGCGACGGAGTGTCACGAAGCGTAGCTGAATGTGGGTGCAGTCGGGTTTCTTTCTGTAGTAAGTGTATTAGTGATTAATATGTGGATTTTTTTGTATCACTTAACTCGAAAATGATTGATGTAAAGGTATTTGACGTCAAACATAGGATTGTTGTGGTATTAGAGCGGGACTCGTTGCCTACCGTTTGGTAGTCAGGAATTGCCAAAAAAAGACATAGGTTGGTCTCTGACTGTAATGAGAGCGTGTTTATGTCCAAATGTCCGTCTAGCTCTCTTACAGTCAGAGTACTCGGGCTAACCCAGGCCTTCAAACGACAGCATATAAGACTAAAAGAATCCTTCATATGTGTCCATGTAGGACAGGGCTATTCCACCTAAGGATCCCTGACATCATATTGTGTACCCGAGGGTAGAATAGCCCTGTCCCACATGGATACATAATGGAGGATTATTTTTCTTCCATCCCGTAGATGAAAAACAAGCATTTCGGGAAAAGGTGAAAAACCTACATTTTTTATTTTTTATCTTACAATATAATAATCATAACCATTGAAAAGATCTACCCAAAAATGGTTTATACTAAAAGTATAAACCGAAAATGATAGTATAATTTCATTATAAAAGCAGGTTTCCTTGTTTTATGACACATAAAAAGCACTTCTTGCGTTATTTTGCCGTTTACGTGACGTCACCCAATGTCAATATCAGCTCAAACAACAGAAGTCACGTGGTCATGCAAGACCGATTTATTCCCATGGGCTGACGTCATGGAATACGCCTGTCTTGCATGGCTAGGGATGGGGGAAATTATTGTACAATGTGTATTTACAGGACAAGATGACAACATGGGCTCTTCGCAGAATATATAGATATTACAAAATAGCTATATACAAGATTCCAATGTCAAAGAGATTCCTGTATTTTGGGTCAGATCATTTGGATGTGAACAGCGAGCCCTTTCCGCCTGCGTTCACCGCTAAGATGAAAACTGTTGACCGGTGTGCAGACCAGCAAAAGTAATTGCTGGTAGTTTAACGGGGGTGTGAAACGGAGTATGAAAATGCTACCTAAAACGCGTGATAAAGACCAGGGCCTAATTCACTAAACTCTAAGAGTTTTACGCCGCGTTGTCACTCCCCGTTTGACGCGTTATAGAGCGACCACCAAACAGGCGGCGTTTAGCGTTCCGGTTAACTGTTTCCATCTTGGTATTTCGTTTCATTTACCGGTATCCTTATTTTCATGCTTATAATCTACTTCAAACACGTTGTCCTGGGCACATACATCTCAGCTATTTGGGTTGTCTGTCCAGGACAACTTGGGTTAGTGAGAGAGAAGTCGGCGTAGTAATCTAACGCCTATCCATTGAGTCGTTAAACTCGCTCTGGGTAGGAGTCAGTACCGGGGTGGGAACTCCGTACAAACAAGTCTAAAGTCCCGTGGCTAAACCATCGAGGTCGGATCAATCTTGGCTGTAAATGTGGGCTGATAACACTCGTTATTCATCAGTCATGATGACCTGACCCCAAATACAGGGATCCCATTGGCTGAACAACAACAAAGTACGCCGCGTGCAAAGCATCGGGATGTTTTGATGTTGTTTTCCCGTGTGGTTGAAATTTAAAACCTTTATTCTAACTCCATTATAATAAATGCATCGTTTTACTAATGAGTTCTCTGTGGCATGAAAGCGCGGCCTGCAGACCGTATCTGTCCAACTATAAACAGTCTGTGTACTAGTACACGTGACTGCTACTAGTCAAAGAGTCGACTCGTAACCCTCCGCTTCTCGCACTGCGGATGTCCTGTCTAGTCGGTAATAGTCCGAGAGTAAACTCGTTTTATCCATACACGCACCGCATCCCCTGGTCTACCGATACTGAAAGAAGATAAATAAATAGACATAATCAACCATACTGATACGAGTCTGGACCTTCACACTTAGTTAACCGTCCAAAGTGTAGAGATATACTACATGTTTAGTCGCTGTCTTTTGTTAAACTAGATTTAGCTGATGAAGTAGGTTATCAGATCTTTTCAAGGACGTACTTTTTACTTTTTAATGAGCGATCGCTCCATCAAGACTGGTACATCCCACTCCAAAAAGCTCGATGAAGTTCATTGACACTGGATAATGCAGAACGCAGTCTTGTAGAATCGATTTTAATAGCTCTGTTAGCAAAGAAATGAACTCCCCAAAGTCCTTCCATTTTTATAGCTGATTAACGCCCAGACAGAATTTTCAGAGAAAAGTCTTAATTGAGAAGTTAGTGGAGACACTGGACGTAACGAGATGACGCAATCAAGACCCCCTTCAGGAGAAGGAGAAAGCCCCGCGATCGATTTCATTGACGCCAGACGTGATCAACCACATGGGCACACAGTGAACGGCCGAATCCGCCAATCGATATATATCTCTTTACGTCTCGCTTCCTCGGCGAATCAGCCAATAGATGTGGCTTTAACTCGGCAGCTTGGCGATGGCGGCGGAACCCAGGCGAGCAGACGTGCAGCGCAGAAGACCGTCGTCTGCTCCGAAAACCAGCGACATGACGAACATTCCGAAGATCATCCTCGACGACCGGGATCGGGGTGTACCGGACGTGTACGAGGGCGTGAACCGCCCGCCCGGCGGGGAGATGGGCATACCCGCGTCCAGCATGCCCAACCTGGCGCTCGAGCGCTTCATGGGACCCGAAGGGGAAGGACCGGACGGGCCGGGCCACAAACTGGGCGTGTACTGTTCGCCGAGAATGTCGAGACGGTCGGTGGACCTGGAGATCAGCTCGAAGGACCCGAACAACGAGTGGATGGAGACGTTCGACCCGGCCAACACGCTGCGAGTGCTCACCACTTCCAGCCGGGTCGGCAGTTCTGTGTCGCTCAACAGCGAGTGCACCGCCAGGAGTATCGGATTAATTTCCAACGATTCCTCTTCTGACAGTGCCTCGCTCTCCGGACGGAATAACGACGTGACCAGTAACGACAAGCAGTCCCACTTGCGGCGCCTCATGTCGAACCCCGAGGATGACACGGCGGACGTGGACACGATTCCCACACGGACTTCCCAATCCTGCGTTAATCTCAAAGCGGTGAACGCCCCGGAGTCCGACTCGTCGTTCTGTGACAAGATCGAGACGGACCTGTCGCTGTCCACGGACCTCGTCAAGCAGGAGAACTCGGCGAACAAAAGACAAGTGCTAAAGTCGCCCGAGGAAATCATCGACGAAAGTTTCTGTTCACACACAGTAGCCTATCACTACAGCAAGGACAAGAAATCCTTCCAGGCTGGTCGGATACGTCAGTGGCTTGACGATATGGATAAAAATGTAGATAATTGTCCACAAATTAAAGACTGAATGGCCAACAATTATTTAAAGGGTGTTGTGAGGATATAAATAGTGTTTGTTATTTAGAAATATGGAAATCAAGATTCGGCAAGCTGGATTCTCTGTGATTGGTATATATATTTGTTCACAAAAAAAGGAATTGCACGTGTTATATTTTCGCGGGAAAATCAAATTGGTCGTCTGCTTATATATTTGGGAAGGAAAACGGAATTGATTGTTTGCTGATGTTCTCCCTGTCTGTGATTACAGTGGTTCCAACTCTTGTCAGAGGAAGTATTTTCTTGTTGTGATATTGTGCAGCTTTTTATGTACAAAGTTATTAATAATGTCTAAAACAATTGCTCGTTATCCGCTGATTATTCATCATTGTGACTAAAACAAGGATTAATTATGATCAAATGTGATTTTTACCAAGCCATATCGACACGTTTTCACTGTGCTGGTCATGTTTTACATTACTTTATTTATATTTTATTTTATAGTATTTCGTACCCATTAAAAATATAAGATTTCTCGTTTATACAGCATTATTAAGTTTACAATATTTGTTTACAATGAGTAGTCAGTTTGATTTTCAAATCTATGTAAACAAAATGTCTTTGTAAAAGATAAACACCTGTCCATGGTGGGATTTTATGTCCATGAGTCCATTCTGCCATCTTTGAAAGTCAGGGGGCCATTCCGTATAGTATACAGTATTTCGTAATGTATATCATACGGAATGGTACCTTGACTGGCGAAGATGCTGCTGTGCATAGACATAATTATTCACAAGACCACCTGTATTGAGCAGGCATCTGCTTTAAGAGACCACCTTACTGTTCCTCCTATCACCTAACTGTACAGTTTGGTATGCGTTAAGTTGATATCTAAACGATTCTTCATTGCCATTGTAAAGATGTTTTGGCTGTTTTACCACCAAAATTACATATGCAGTACATTTTCGAGGCCTGGCCGTGGAAAACAAACCGGGGTGGGGGGGGGGGGGGGGGGTGATTAATTGCTCTCCTAACTCAGATTATGAGGAGCCATTTCAGATATCATATAATATACATAAAATAGAGTATAACAAAAGGATTAATTATCATTATATATCAATGCTCAATAATCCTTTTCAAGTAGTACTATATTTTTGTAATCCGCCCTTGAACTAGTCTCATGGGAGAAAGGTTATAAATATTAATGTCTGTATATTGCATGTGTTTATAATTGTCATAACGTTTGCAGTAGCTCAATCGTCACTTTATTTCCTAATACTAGTATAGGTATATATATAGAGAGAGAGCGATTTCAGTACGTACGCAATTATTGAGAGGTAACATCCAGTTTGGGCTGCTACAAACATTAAAACGACCGGATTCGCATTGACACACAAACACTGATATTTTAAACAAGAAATGTTATTTAACATGTAGTTTTAGTGGTTAATCAGTCTCTGCAAATCAGAAACATGTTACTATGGCAGCAGACTGGGGGCAGTCCATTTAAGAGGTCTCCGTTTAGTTTTGGGTTTTCTGGGGTGTTTTGTTGACGTCACTTCTTATAGCTACAATTTCACCTTCCTTGCCTACGACTTGTAAAGTCCTAATCCCCCGATCTGATCGAAAGCCGGATTCGAGATAGGCGTGTTCGAAACCGCAAAGGTTAAAATCCTAGCCAAGCCAAGCCGGTCCTAATAAAACGTAATAATAAAGAAAAGTAAACTTAATAACCTCGTGTCGGTGGATGTAATTAACAACACGATACGTAAGTGAGTCGTATATTAATTACTAGAAGAACAGTAAAGAAGCTTCACACCTTTCCGAATTCGAGTGTTGAAATGGATATTGCATCTTTATGTTACCTAGATTAGCCTTTGCAAACAGACGACATCGAAGAATAGTGTAACGGAAAGAAAACGAGAATCGATTATCTACTAGGTAAAGTCGATACTGACGCTTTAAAACACCTACATGTATTTTACATGCTAATCTTTGCACGTTGTAATGTATGCGTCACGAGTGTCTTTCTTAGACAGGTTCAAGGTTTTGCAATCTAAAAGTTGTTTTCGTAAGTTATTTCCCTTGATTGAATTTTATACTGAGTTTCTTCCACTTATTACGTTGTTCTGTGCATCGATTTGGTAAAGTCTACAAGCTGGGACATTATTCGAATTGAAAAACATTGACTGACTACACGACTACGCTACGAAAGCATTTCCTTTGCCAAAAATAATAATTGTAGGCTAGTACCCAAGGGGTGTCGTGCAATGTGTGATTATGTTCTCTGATAGAAAAACATTATATCAAAAGAACTTTCTGAGAAGAGAAAACAAATGTTATTGCATCTCTTGTTTTCCCCTTAGGGCCGCCTATCTGAAAAGCTTTATAGTGTTATAGTATTTTAAAATAGAAAGGGAAAGGAAATTAATTAATGTTTAACAACTCGACACATTTTAAATTACAGATATTTTGTGTCTAACATAGAGTTATGGCTACACTTTGTCTAAATAGAGGGGAAACCCGCTGTCGTCAAGCAGGTTACTTTAACCCGCTGTGACCAGAAATGCGGAGGTCGAAGCTAGAACATGATCGATCCTACGACCCACTGCACCTCAGGCGTCCTCATTCAAAATGGCTGACCAACTTGTGTTAAAAAATGTCTGCTTTTTACACTTTCATTCACATCTCTAGAGCAAGCAAACACTGGTAAGTAAAAGTAAACTCGATATTGACGCTTTAAAACGCCTGTTTTTCATGCTAAGTTTGATAAGCTGTTAATATAATATGCGTCTCGTGTGCAATTCCTAAACAGGTTCAAGGTCTTGTAAAGTTGTTTTCGGAATTTATTTCCCTTGATTGATTTTTATACTGAGTTTCTTTCTGCCCTCATCTTATTGCGTTGTTCCGAGCATCGATTTGGTAAAATCTACATCCTAGGACATTATTCGTTTAAAAGGCATCGACTACTCACTGATGTTGTCTTTGCCAAAAATATTAATTGTAGGCCAGTACCCAAAGGGATGTCGTGCGATGTGTGTTTATGTATCCTGATGGAGAAAAGGTGCTTTCGAAACACCGTACTGGATGCACTTTTTGAAGAAGAAGAAATTGTTATTGAAAGTCTTTTTTGTTTTCTTATCTGGCATAACATGTTATTGAAGTATTGATTTTTCCTGTCTGGAAAGCAGGTGCACGTGCCTGAAGTATTCGTTTTATTCAAAATGGCCAGAGAAAGGAAATAAACGTTTAACGACAACTCAACACATGTTAAATTGCGGATACTTAGTGTCTAGCACTTAATGATGGCTCCAATTGGTCTAGAGGGGAAACGCGCTGTCGTCACATAGGCTACTTAGCGACCACCATTGCACCTCCTACCGTAGTACAGTAACTGTAATAAGGGCTATTTTAACTGGTATAACTAAACCCCAAATACCTTTCCTGTCCTGGAAGTTGGGGCTGGCGTACGTCGACACCTGCATCTATGATAGGCGTGCGCTACAAAAGCTTACTCTGAATGTGCATGTTAAGACCTGACCTGACCTAACCTGACCTAACTAAACCAGTTTAAAATATGTCTGAACGCAGTCTTTTCACTATACCGGTATGGCTAAAATACTTCGGTGTGTGGTTTAGTTAAGCTAGTATAACTAAAACAGTTTGAACGTGTGAACGCAAACTAGTTTAGCTAAACTAGTATTTAAGGCGGAAGTGGCCGTGACGTCACAGTCAGAATAAGCAGTAAATGCGTTAGAAACGGCCTAACAGACTTTAGAAAATAGATTGAAATGGAATGAAAAGAAGTCATTAGTGCATGTGAATATAGTTTATTGGTTGGTTGTCTTGGTTAAGCCGTCAGACTACAGGCTGGTAGGTACAGGTTTCGCAGCCCGGTACCGGCTCCCACCCAGAGCGAGTTCTTAAGGGCTTAGTGGGTCGGTGTAAGGCCACTACACCATCTTCTTTCTTTCTCACTAACCAACTAACAACTAACCCACTGTCCTGGACAGACAGCCCAGATAGCTGAGGTGTGTGCCTAGCACAGCGTGCTTGAACCTTAATAAGCACGAAAATAAATGGAATGAAAAAAGTAATGAATGCATGTGAATAATATAGTTCATTGGCTGCTTGTCTTGTTCACCAGCCAGGGCTAGCTCAGTGTGAGCAGAGCATTTTGTCCAATTATTCATTAAACGTCAAACCTTACAGAACAAAATATTGATTATTACACGAAATTATTTCGGAAAAATAAAATAAGCTTTGCCGGTTGTTTTCCCAAATGGCAACTTGTGAATGAGGAGGCTAAAGTTAATTGTGCAGTACGTGGATCAGTAGTGGAACGCTTGCATCGTGTGTGGTGGGTCGATGGATCCTCAGTGGACTGGAGTTTGTTCTGTCCATACCCAGGCGCGGATGCAGGATTTCTAAAGGGGGGGGGGGGGGTGTCCAAATCTGAAAGGGGGGTCCAAATGTGATATTTTTATTATTTAAGCTTTTAGAACAATTAATATAATCACGTTTCTCTTTAAAGGTTATGGGCGCTTTTCAAAAAGGGTGGGGGGTAGGTGGGGTTCGGACCCCTGAACCCATCCCCATAATCCGCTACTTATACTATGACTTGTACATCAAAAACCGTGGTATGTATATGTACTGTGAATATGCTTATGGGATAGTGAGCGTACAAAAAAAAATCGGCCGTAATTTAAACTGTGCCGAGTCGATAAACAAATATTCCTTTCATTTAATTTTAAGTTGTTTTATGCTCTCTCTCCCCCAACCCAGTCTCCTCTGTAACGTGTCGCCCAACACGCCTAGGCTTGTTTTGTTTGCCATTCTGCCTATAAACAAAACAATAACGTGAAGGTGGCGAACAGGTCACAATCCACCTTCATTGAGACGGTTTGCCACCTGCTCTTGGGAATAGGTCTCTTGTCTTGCCATAGTAATCAACGGACGTCACTTTGAAGGAGGTTAATTGATCGCGGAATACCGAATATCGTTTGAGAAGATCGATACACGAGCTGAACAATCTGCAGAAGAAACATAACAGACGGAATCGCTAATTCACCCTTGCTTTACATACCAGCTGAGTATCTGCGTTTGTGGGTCCGCGGAATTTTTCATTCCGCAAGTAATGACTAATACGCTGTTAAAACTCTCTTTCATATATAAGACGGATTTTATTATTCTGGTAGTAATGGAACGTTCAGTCTTGCTTTTATATACGAGTTGATATTTTCATGCTATCGGTAATGGCTAGTCACCGGCCTCGGTGGCGCAGTGGTTAAGCCATATGTACAGGGTTCGCAGCCCGGTACCGGCTCCAACCCAGAGTGAGTTCTTAAGGGCAGTGGGTATGTATAAGACTACTACACCCTCTTCTCTCTCACTAACCACTAATCAACTAACAACTAACCCACTGTCCTGGACAGACAGCTCAGGTAGCTAAGGTGTGTGCCCAGGACAGCGTGCTTGAACCTTAATTGGATATAAGCACGAAAATAAGTTGAAATGAATGAATGAATGAAAGGCTAGCCCACAATTAAATATTGCTTTCAGATCTGAGCTGAGATGTGTATTTCGCCGGTAATGACTTAAAGGTCGTATACCAAAAGCTTGCATCCAACTTCAGAAGAGAATTTGCATTACAAGAATACGATTTTATTTTTGGACACTGCATTGTAATATCTAATATGGGATTCGAGCCCATAGGTTTTGGTACCATGCAGTGTTACCTGCTAACAATCTGCGTCTTAGATCAATATGTCATTCAGTCAAGTCATCAATATTAATCGTAAGCCGTAAACACGACCGGAATGAAGTGCTACGTAATGAACCGAAGATAGCCGATTACCTATCGGAATTCGTGCAGGAAGTGACATAATAAAATGCCTCTTGATATTACTATCCATGACACACGCGACTGTTTCTCTTTATATAAGGAACTATTTGATTGGATATTACGGTTGTTCGTTGTAAGGCATTCTTTGATTAGACCTGATCATTTGGCACAAGACTAGCAAAGATGCGCATTTGTCAAAATTGAACATTTAACCAAGAACTTTTACGTAATGTGCTCAAAATAATTCACGCTGCCTAATAACTTGGGTTAGAGACTTTAAAGCAAGAAATTATAACAGACTTTACTAAATGTTATACAATACTAGGGGCTGCAGTTGCATATGGATATCAGTGGTGATTTGTTCATGCAGTATTCGTTGATCTCAATCTGCAATAAATGCGGCATTGTAGAGATTATTTTAAATATCCAAACGTTTAGAATAGATCAAATAGTTTACATTTCTTCTAAAGTACATTTTAAATATACTTTTCTTCTACTTTTGAGCAATGTTTCTAAAATGCATTTTAAATATCCAAGCGTCTAGAATAAAGCATGCAGTTTAAACTTCTTTCCGTTACACTGAATTCCTCCTCCTTCTTCTCCTCTCCCCCCCCCCATCTCTCTCTCTCTCTCTCTCTCTCTCTCTCTCTCTCTCTCTCTCTCTCTCTCTCTCTCTCTCTCTCTCTCTCTCTCTCTCTCTCTCTCTCTCTCTCTCTCTTTATTTTTTTTTTGGAGGAGTGGGTGACTACTATGTTCAATCTAGGTAAGATAACAATTACACTATTGGCAATTACATATCACCAAGAGTGGGGTGCTTATGAAATCATTAGTTTACAACCCGTTAAAGGTGCATGGTCGTCATAAGACATTAGTTTACAACCCGTTAAAGGTGCATGGTCGTCATAAGACATTAGTTTACAACCCGTTAAAGGTGCATGGTCGTCATAAGACATTAAGTTGCAAACTTAGGTTACTACTCTTGCTTGTCCTAATATTTATGAAAACCCAAGACAGTATGTGTGTGTGACTATTTAGTCCCACCCATAATTTTTATGGCACGGAGCAATCATGTCAATTAACCACGGCAATCAGCAAAGCCGTGGAAATTGCCGTGGTATTTTTATTTTTCTGCGGCATGTATTTTTGACGTGGAATTTTTAATTCTCTGTATCAGTTTTCGTAATTAATTGTTGTTGTTGTTTGGGTTGTTTTCTTTTTGTTTGGTGGGGTTTTCTTTGTGTGTTTTTCTTTGGGGTGGGGTTGGTGTGGGTGGGGTTGTTTAGTAATACTGACATATTAAATTCCTCTCTTACACATTAACCTCAACACTGCCATGGAAAATGCTCTGGAGACTATTTTTCCCACGTGTCGTTAAACATTCGTTTGTGTCGCAGGATCGAACTACCTTGGTGGATCCATTCAACTGATTGGGGGGTTTCTCGTTCCAACCAGTGCACCACAACTTGTTAAAGGCTGTGGTATGTGTTTTCTTGTCTGTGGGGAAAGTGTATATAAAAGATCCTTTTTTTCCCTAGGAAAAATGTAGCGGGTTTCCTCTGATGACTACAAGTCAGAATTACCAAATGTTTGACATCCAATAGCTGATGATTGATTAATTAATCAATGTGCTCTAGCGGTGTCGTTAAACAAAACAAACTTTATTTATTTCGTGAAACATTCATCCATGCTGAGACTGTTCGAAATACACTCTAGTGAACAGTGACAATGGGTAACAATTCGGAATACCGGCACTTCAAATGAACTCGCATATTTAAACATGTAAGGGAGACCGGAGCTGGTTGTCAAACTTTTTATATCGTTACATTTTTACAATTTATAAAGTCTTATTGTCAACTGATTTTCTTGTAAAGTTGAAGTCGTTTATATCAGCCATATACTGTAAAGATAAATTTCGCCCAGCTTCATTTAAATATAGGATTCGGGCTATTGAAAATATTAGAATTGTTGAGACAACCTGCCCCGTTACGGAGTTGGTTGTCACAGGTCCTGAGGTTGGTTGTCACTATACGTTTAATGTATGAAAATACAGTAAAACACAATACATTGAAGTTCTTGTGATTGGATATCACAACTCAATGTTGTCAAATTTAAGACTTTTATTAATTTAAAAATAAAAAATATTTTCAAGAAAATAATTATTTAATATGCCATACTTTAAACAGTAACGATATACTTGAATTTTCAAAAGTATATGTATGTATGTATGTATGTATTTATAAATGTATGAATATCTATATATTGTATACATGTCGGATTTGACGGGCATAGGAGATAAAAATCTGTTTTAGCCTCAGATTATATCTCATGCCGTTTCTGGACTCGAACATATGGCACCCAATCGCTCACATTTCCTTGACCACCACGATTACCACGATATGTATGTAAGTATGAATGTATACAAACTTTTAAACGTTGATTTGTTCAGCGACACCACTAGAGCACATTGATTTATCAATAATCGGCCATTGGATGTCAAACATTTGGTAATTCTCACTTAGTCTTAGAGAGGAAACCCGCTACATGTACCCATTAGTAGCAAAGGATTTTTCATATGCACCATCCCATAGACAGGATAGTACATACCACAACAGTTGATATACCATCCTTGGTATGTATGTATGTATGTAAGTATGTATGTATTGATGTATGGATGGATGTATGTATGTATGTATGTATGTACGCATGCATGTACGTATGTATTGCGTGCATGCAGGTATGTAAATTGCAATTCACCATGCTTTTGCGTTACCGGGGTTGGTTGTCACGTGTTATTGTATGTGACAATCAACCCCCGACACCGTGTGACAACCTGTCCCCTCACGACCCATTCACAATAATTACTGTCCGTCAGACAGTGTACTAGTCTATTGTTTATACGTCTACACCATAAGAAGCAGACTTTCATATCTGTTTAACACTGTACTAATCTCAAACAAAATGTACAATTGGTAAAAAACTAGAATATAATGATATTAATAATTTTATAAAAAAAAAAATACAGAGCGAAAAGAAATGTCAACTTTTGAAATCTTAGAAAAATGCCGTGAATTCTTTATAATTTAAATATGGCGGAATATGAACATTTCAAACCACATACCTGTCTTGGTCCAGTATGTTTATGCCGTTTAATGGAAGAGATATGGCCACTGTGACAACCAACCCGTGTAGCAACCAACCCCGGTCTCCCCTACTCATTTTCAGATAAGATTAGAAAATTTGGGCTTGTTACCTGCAAGTCTGCATTGTGGGTGTTTAAACACTCGAAAATAAGATTATCATGACTAGATTTAGAACAAAAATGTGCTATTTAAAGCAAGAAACTAAGTTTAGACAGAAATACGATAACATATAAGAGGGCCAAAAACCTGTGTCAATGGCGACGAGATGTGTCTAGTATCAGTACAGCTTACCATGTTCGTCGATGGTCAACACACACGAGTTTGTTACAATTAAAGCTGTACACTTTGTCTTTTGTTAAGTGATGGTGAGGTGATATTGTAGCTTTAACGTTTTCACATCTGAAATTGGTTTTGAAGATTAAAGCCCAAAACACATCGAAGCTGGGTCTGGGTCTAGGCCTGCAGGGTGTGGCAAAGACACCATGTCTAGTGTATTTTGGCATCTGACGTCTGTAACTGTTACTTGTTATCATTATAAATTAGCTGCGTTTATATATTTAGACTTATTTTCTTCTATAAACACCAACAATAATTATGAGATTAATCTACATATTTCATGTTGGTTATTAAGAAAAATAAATAAACGTTCTCCAGACTCGGATTCAAACCCAGCTTCGGTATGGTTTGGGCCTAATATGAGCCTAACATGGGCCTGCGCTTAACTTTAGGATCTAGATTGATATTTTAGTGACGTTGCTATCACGTGTGTAGACTAAGCATGGGGCCAATACTAAAAATAATTCTTCGTTCGGGTGTGGTGGTAATTACTGTTTCGACAACTTCCGACTTGAAAATACCGTCCAAAATGCTCCGAAGCTTTTATTTTTGACTTGAAAACTCGGAAGTAAAAAAGCAAACCGAGCGACCTCCACTTTTTGAATTTCGAAGAGAAATGGCGACGATATGTTTCTCCGAATTCTGTTTTGATACTAAATATAAAGCATGCCCTTCAGACGCGTATGGCAGTTCACCTATAAATCGTCTAATAAAATATGGCCTGAAAACATATATATTTCATTTATAACAAACAGTACTTTCATTAGCCAGCACCGCTTACTGTCAATGTTTTGGTATATAGCTGAATTATGGCTGCGTATTGATAAATGAAACAAAAACAATTCCTTTTAAATAACTTCATGCGGTCAGAATGCTTTGCTGATTTGCTGCGCTATGTGTGTTTTCATTGAGATTAAATGCTTCATGATTAAGATGGCTATTGTATATTAACAATCATCATTCTGCCAAAATTAAGAATTGATGTGATGATATAAATTATAAATATTGTATTTATGTTCATCAAAATAGATATTTTGTCATTCGAGTATATTGTAAAATTATTGTAACAAATTAGTATTTTAAAACTGACAAAGAGAGAGAGAGAGAGAGAGAGAGAGAGAGAGAGAGAGAGAAGAGAGAGAGAGAGAGAGAGAGAGAGAGAGAGAGAGAGACACACACACACACACACACACACACAGACAGACAGACAGACAGACATAGACTGTGTACAAAATACTGATAAGTTTAAAAGAGAGGACAGTATTGTTTCATTTGTAAATTATATAATTATACTAAAATGTCAGTAGATGTGTATATGTATATATATATTTCACCATGCCCTAATAATAAACACTTTTAGCTTTAAATTATTATTTTTTGGAGAGAACTGATGTTGGTTTGACGTAAAGAGAGTTCGATATATTATCGTACGGGCTGTACAGTTGTGATGTGTTACGTCGTACGGTCGTCTAATGAACATTTACTAGAAATTAACCTGCTGCTCCAGAAATAACCACGTGAGAGCAATGAACCTCTTCTATTGATGTAATTGTTTTTACTGAATATGAAGCGACATTATTCAGCATTAAATTGGCGTGGTATTATTACAGCCACACACAGAGAGGGTATGAGAGAGAGAGAGAGAGAGAGAGAGAGAGAGAGAGAGAGAGAGAGAGAGAGAGAGAGAGAGAGAGAGAGAGAGAGAGAGGAAGGAGGAGGCAGACTGGCAATCATTTCTTCATCGAGAATATTTATTATGTGGCCGCCCCCCCCCCCCCCCCAGCTCACCAACTCCCTATTTAAATCCTACCTATGCCAATGATTGGTAGTAGATTTAGAAACATAAGCTAGCCATTGTTATACTCTCTGTACCGTTAAGCAGTGGTATTTTATTGTAATTAATTAAAATGAATTGATTTTTGATTGGATGAGGAATACGCAATGCACACCCTCTGAATAATAAGCACCCCTTCGTTAAATATAATATGCACTTCCACTCCAGTTGTGTTTTTGTGATATTTTTACATTTGTATTGCATGTTTGTAGTAAATGTATATATTGCTTTAACATGTGATTCGAAAGGACAGGGGTAGGGTTTGGGTTTTTTTTGGGTTGTTGTCTTTTTTGTATGTAACAACAATTTTTTAGCAATACAATAAATGTAAATGAAAAATATTGTTACTTTATTTCCAAGAGATACCTATAACCTAAGCTACAAATTTCAGAAATGTTCCTCGAGGAATCCACACAGCTTTTTAAAATCGAGTCCAAAACGGCTACCATTATTTGGGGCTCTTTTTTTTACCAAATATCTCGAGAACATTATTCCAAATGAATATAAAAATGACGTATTGATGTTTTCAGTGACATAATTTTATTAAGTAATTATGAACTATGAAAGCTATTTGCAAATTTATCAGTATTCAAACGTAGTAAAAAGCTGCAGTGCATAATAACTGTATTATATGAATACCATTTGTTGACAGTAATGTATAAAATATAGCAACAGGAACTTTGCGTGCCCCTATACACTTAAGATTCAGGGCCCCGTTCCATACAGCGATCTTAGCGCTAAGATCACCGTAATTGCATACGGTAGGTATGTAATTAAGGTGGTCTTAGTGCTAAGATTGCTTCGTGAAACGGGGTTAGATACTCCAGGGCACAGAGTATAATTGTAACTGGGGTAGTGTAAATTATATGTATTTAAACGCTGGTGTGTGCGTATTCTTAGGGAGTGCGTAGTAAATGCTACATCAGCCTTGTTTTGTTGTGGTTAGGTTATCGGCTGGTAGATATTGGGTCCAAGTGGGTTCGCCGATTCTCACGTCTTCTTAATGACTCGATGGAGAGGTGTAAGTCCATCACACCGACTTCTGGCTCAGTAGTCAATGACAACTAACCATTATTCCACTGTTTTTGGGGCACTGTTCCACGAAACCATCGTAACGATACGACCGTCTTAGAAGTAGTTATTGCTACGACAGTAGCTACTTACGACAGTCGTAGCCTTGCGATCGTGTTTTGGAACTGGGCCCTGGACAGACAGCCCAGATAGCTATGGCGTGTGCCTAAGATAGTATGCTTGAATAATAATTGTACGAAAACTTAAGTTAAAATTGAACTAATTTTGCCAACACATTATCAAATGCAAGCATTTACTGAAGAAAATCAACTATAGAAAATTGGTTGAAAATTGAAAAATAGAACACCCTTACAACTCGCTTGCTCTCTACCAGCCGATAATCTGACTACGGACCTGTAGTATTTATTGTTTGTACTTTAACCTGCTTCATATTATAACTGTGTATTAACTGCTTCACTGATAGCTCAATATCGCGACCTCATTGTGATAACCTGTATATTATCCCTGGCGACCACTGCATTGAGTGCGTTCAAGTGCATTGTTAGCCGTGTACAGTGAAACTCATAATAATAGATAATAATTACGTGGACGCACATGTTCATCTGTGTTTCATTCAATGAAATACGCTACGGACTACGTATTTTATTATTATTATTATTAATAAAAGTTAACATTTTTGTTATAACCAGTATTTGTTTTCGTTATTTCATAGTTCTGTGTATAAGACAGACTCAATGGACGTTTTGTCAAAGGTATGTTTTGATTCCAATCTCAGATGCACACATAATAAGCCATACTTATATTACATCAGGTCTTTTCCTGAACTGATCACATGAATTGGAGGATTGGGGGGAGGGGTCTGTAATTATTTTTTAGCCAAATGGGCCTGCCACATGTTTTCCGCAAAGCGTAAATAAAATTTGATTTTTATATGATGTGTATATAAAAACTGACACACCCTCTGCTCCGTTCGAGTACACCACTCGCCGTCCTGGTTTCGGAATGGTCTAAATTCACTATTTTATACGGAACACGATCTTGTCCTTGTTGGTGACGTCATCCATGATATATTTCCGCGTCTTCGCGTCTCCATGTTAACTGACCAACTTCAAATGAAGATTGGGAACAGAGCGGGTTCTCGTTGGCACTAACAACATTCACCATTGCGAATATACATTATATAAGCATTTATTTTCACTGCAAAATCGAGAACATTTCGGTCTCAGTTTTTAGCTGTATGACCGCATCTGGCTGTAGTACCGGTCCGAACAGATGGTTCAGGAACCCATTCACAACCACCGGTTCTTCCGCTATACACCCATGTCTCAAAAGTCAATACACAGTATTACAAAATATCACAGGCAAAATCCAGCTAGAAGGCTTACAATTACTAGAAAAAGAAAGACATTTTTTATTTAACGATGCACTCAACACATTTTATTTACGGTTATATGGCGTCAGACATATGGTTAAGGACCACACAGATTTTGAGAGAAAACCCGCTGTCGCCACTTCCTGGGCTACTCTTTCCGATTAGCAGCCAGGGATCTTTTATTTGCGCTTCCCACAGGCAGGATAGCGCAAACCATGGCCTTTGTTGAACCAGTTATGGATCACTGGTCGGTGCAAGTGGTTTACACCTACCCATTGTGCCTTGCGGAACACTCCTGGTTTGGAGTCGGTATCTGGATTAAAAATCCCATGCCTCGACTGGGATCCGAACCCAGTACCTACCAGCCTGTAGACCGATGGCCTAACCACGACGCCACCGAGGCCGGTCCCAATTACTAGAAGTGAATATGTGAACCACAACATATGACACAGTTAGGAACTATAGTGGACGTGATGAAATGAATTCTCACCCGGAAGTGAATCGTGTAGTGAGACCTTAACGACAAGGGGAGGCTACCACTTCCGGTGGGTCTCTGTCCGGTATGTTGACTCTCACCCGGTACGTTTTTTTCATACCGTGTATGGTACCTTATATTTCGTCTTTAGGTTGTATTATTAGTTTCATCATCACCATCATCATCATCATCATTTGTATTATTAGCTTCATTATCATCATCGTCATCATCGTCGTTGTTATTATTATTTTAATGTGATAGTATCATCATCGTTTTTACTACATTTTATTTATTTTGTTATTTTGTTACTTATTTTCGTTTGATGCGCTGTCGGTCTGGGATAGCCCGAGTACTCTGACTGTAAGAGAGCTAGACGGACATTTGGACATAAATACGCTCTCATTAACTCTGTTTGGTATCCTGTCTATGCATATAAAAGATCCCATGCTACTAATGGAAAAACGTAGGGGGTTTCCTCTCTATGACTGTATGTTACAATTACCAAATGTTTGACATCCAGTAGCCGATGATGAATAAATCAATGTGCTCTGGTGGTGTCGTTAACCAAAACAAGCCTTTTATTTTCGTTTTTGATGTGGTGATGGAAGACCGCAGCAGTCCGTGCACTGTAACGCCCGGTCTCGATTCTCTTTGATGTTTACTTTGTCGGCCTGTTGCATGAACATGCAACTCTAGGAAACGACAAATCGCACCACAGCCTGCGAGAAAAAAAATAGTCGTCAATATTCACACAAAGGTTCTGCATCTAATATAGTAAAGCAGAATCTGGCCATATCGATTATATATCAGTTAATGCAATAAAGGCTGCAGTGGCATTTCCTAATCAACATTTTGGCAAGCAAATCGAAGCGTGAACGTCGTTAAACGTAGATGTTATATACACGATGAGGGCGAATGCAGAATCGGTCTAGGAAGACATAAATGTACGAGACGGGGAAGGGGTGGGGGGGGGGGGTCAACTGGCCCCTAGTGCTGGAGCAAAACCTGCAATCCGTACAAAAATATAGATATTCGTGGTAAATGTGTTAACCTGACACCTTTTTACCATACATGTATTTCCATCATTCTGCCCTCAAAATAGTTGTAATCCATGTAAAAATGCGTAGTGATTAATTTGCAACCCTACATAGCTGTTTGGTAGTAATGTTAATATGAATAAATGCTGTTATCCAGATTCGGGCATTTTCGTTTCATTCGGGCAAAACCCAGCCTGCCCTCGTACAAAAATGGGAGCCCGTACGCCTATGTAGGAAGAGGGCGCAACTTGGAAACAAGGTCACCTTCGGTATGCCCAAGTACATTAACATATATCACAGCTTCCTTGCTGTTTTTTCGATAGGAATACAATATATTAGGCAATAGCAGGATTCCTTCCCTTATTAAAGCCAAATGGGTATACATATATTCCAAATTAACTGGTTATTATTCAAATGAAAGCAAGAACAGAATAATGACTAGATCAGCATGGAATCAATGAGAAGGAGCCATCGCACACGCGAACATCAATGTTTTGGTGAGTATAGTTACAAAGTTTGTTAAGGTTTGTTTTGTTTAACGACACCACTAGAGCACATTCATTTATTAATCATCGGCTATTGGATGTCCTGATTTGGTAATCCTGACATATAGTCTTAGAAAGGAAACCCGCTACATTTTCCCGTTAGTAGCAGTGGTCCTTTTGTATGCACCATCCCACATACAGGATAGCACATACCACGGCCTTTGGTATACCAGTCGTGGCACACTGGTTGGAACGAGAAATAGCCTAATGGACTAACCGACGGGGCTCGATACTACGACAGCTCATCAGGCGTGCGCTTTAACACTGGGATACGTCCCGCCCTCCGTTTCAAGGGAGGATGCAGAATCGGTCTAGGAAGAGAATGCAACTCGGAAACAAGGTCACCTTCAGAATCCCCAAGTTAACTAATATTTATTACAGTTCCCATGCGGTTTGTTTTTTCGATTGGAATACAATATATTAGGCAACAGCGGGCTTCCTTTCCTTATTAAAGCCAAATGGGTGTACATATATTCCAAATTAACTGGTTATTTATTCAAATGAAAGAAAGAACAGAATAATGATTAGATCAGCATGGAGAAGGAGCCATCGCACACGCGAACATCAATGTTTTGGCGAGTATAGTTATAAAGTTTGTTAAACGTTTGTTTTGTTTAACGACACCTTTAGAAAACATGGATTTGATTAATTAATCATCGAGGATTGCATGTCAAATATTTGATAATTCTGACACATAGTTATCAGAGGAAATCCGCTGTAATTTTTCTATATGCAGCAAACGATCTTTTATATGCAGTTTCACAGACAGGATAGTACATACCACGGCCTTTGACCGAGTATAGTTATAATGCATCCTTCCCCTCCCGAGAGTTCCAGGTCTGATTCTACAGGTTCCCTTGTTCTCACCGACCAGTTCGACCGATTACATGCATGTGACGTTGATTTGCCGTTATCAAACATTTATTCAAAGCTCGATAGATCGACGGCGCAGATTCAGTGCAGTGGGACTCACTGGCAGTTCGTTTGTCGGGAGGAAAGGAAAGGAATGTGTGTTTTATCAACATCTCAACACATTTTTGTCTCTATGGCTATTTTGAAACATGTTTTTATCGAAATATATAGTGAGAAAAATCGCTGTCGCCACATAGGATGCACCTACCGAAAACGCTGAAAGGGATCATTTATATGCACTTTCCAGAACAGTACATACCACTGCTTTTGATGTACCAGTCGTGGTGCACTCGTTGGGATGGGGAGGAATAGACATTCATGGGCGATCGATCCTGGAAGCCATCGCTCATCAGACGAGCTCTATCACTGATCTGCCTTCTATCCCCACCACCCTCACCACCCACTTTCCCCACCACCCACTTCCCACACCCTCAACACCTTCACCACCCACTTTTCCTCACCACCCACTTCCCCCCACCACCCACTCCCCCCACCACCCTCACCACCCACTTCCCTCCACCACCCTCACCAACCACTTTCCCCCACCACCCTCACCAACCACTTTTCTCACCACCCTCACCACCCACTCTCCTCCTCCCCCCCCCCACTACCCTCACCACCGACTTTCCCCCCACCACCCTCACCAACCACTCTCCCCGTTTTTCTGACGTGTGAATAACCTGTTTTGGGTAGTAAGATTCACGACTTTCGCCGGACCCAGTCTGTTGTTTCCCATTCTAACCGGAAGTATATTGGTAGTTAAGGCCGCGGTATGTGCTGTCCCGTAGGGGTGTATTTATAACACATTCCTTGCTGCTAATATAAAAGGGTAATATATAATCTGAAAAAGCAAAATCCTTTTTTCCTTCTTCAAACCTATGTTTGCAATTACAGTTCTATAATTATGCTACATACACAAATACTGACCAATGCGATGGTTGTCTCTAATCTTGTTGACATACATATATTATAATGAAACGCACACACCACACACCCACACACATAAAAAGACATATTTACACACGGATAAAACCAATTTTACTATAGGAAATCAATTGTATTCATGTTACATCTATAACTGTTTGATGACTACAGTGAGTATAATTTTACACTGTGTACCTCGCACGTGATACGTTCACAACTATCGACCAGTCTTTTGAGTTGGAATTATGTGTGTGTGACGAAAAACAGCAAACTGCAAGACGTTTTTCCATTAATCGATCCCGCAATGCGCCGGATTTGAGCACTAACCACAAACAGGATTTTTGTTGTTTCTTGTCCTTGCACACATTTCCGCGTCGTGGTCGTGAAAAACAGCATGTTTGTTCAGGTTTCGATCACAAGGACACAAATGTTATTGGTTTCAGTAAGCATGGTAATGGGAATGTAAAGAGCAGTAAAGAAAGGAGCGACATTTTTAATTATTTGTTTTACAATTCTATTCTATTCTATTCTATTCTATTCTACTCTGTCCTGTTCTATGCTATTCTATTCTATTCTGTGCTATGCAATGCTATGTTATTCTGTCCTATTCTACTCTATTCTATTCTATGCTACTCTGTCCAGTTCTATGCTATTCTGTTCTATTCTTTGCTATGCAATGCTATGCTACTCTGTCCTATTCTATTTTGTTCTGTTCTATTCTAATGTTTTTACTTTGTTACCCAGAGGTGGGCGGATATCGATGACGTCATACACCAGAAATGGAATCTCCAATAGTATTGATACTCATTATAGGACAATGAATTAAGTGACGTCAATGATGCCTATCTTTCATTCTTCATATGACTGGATCTTTGCTGGGATATGTAGCTGAAACTTGCCCAGGAGGCCGATAACTCGCTGTAGCTCATTAGACTGGTATTTGTGCCAAACGCAGTGACGTGGGAAGCGGGATGGGGGGGGGGGGGGGGGGGGAGGATCAAGAGGGGGGCACTTTTTAGATATTTTGCTTTATATTTGCTTTATAATAGTGTAAAAGTGTTTACCCCATACAGGTTTCAAGCACAAGGCACTTCACACAGTAGTACTATATGAAATAAAATTGCATGCATTTGTTTGCAACACTCACACGTATCACCAATCACAGGACTTGTGGTGTTCACGTTTCTATCAAAAGTTCGGTGCACCTCGAACTTTGACCCAGCCGGAAGTTATTTGGTTTAGTACTACTTTAAGTAGTGTAGTACTGTATATAGTAGTAGCAGTGGTAGTGGTAATAGTAGCTGTAGTATTGGTTGTAATAGATGTAGTAGTAGTGCTAGTACTAATGATGTTATTACTTACAGTAGCCGCAACAGTAGTAGAATTAATGGTCGTGGTAGCCGCAACAGTAGTAGAATAAACTGTCGTGGTAGCCGCAACAGTAGTAGAATTAACGGTCGTGGTGGCGGCAACAGTAGTAGTGGTAACGGTGGTGGTGGTGGTGGTGGTGGTGATAGTAGTTGTAATGGTAGTAGTTGTAATGGTAGTACTAGTGGTGGTGGTGGTGATAGTAGTTGTAATGGTAGTAGTTGTAATGGTAGTAGTGGTGGTGGTGGTGGTAGTAGTAGTTGTAATGGTGGTAGTAGTAGTAGTGGTGGTGTGGTGGTGGTGGTGGTAGTAGTAGTAGTAGTTGTAATGGTAGTAGTAGTAGTAGTTGTAATGGTAGTAGTAGTGGTGGTGGTGGTGGTGGTGGTAGTAGTAGTAGTTGTAATGGTAGTAGTAGTGGTGGTGGTGGTGGTAGTAGTAGTTGTAATGGTAGTAGTAGTGGTGGTGGTGGTGGTGGTGGTGGTAGTAGTAGTTGTAATGGTAGTAGTAGTGGTGGTGGTGGTGGTAGTAGTAGTAGTTGTAATGGTAGTAGTGGTGGTGGTGGTGGTGGTAGTAGTAGTTGTAATGGTAGTAGTAGTGGTGGTGGTGGTGGTGGTGGTAGTAGTAGTTGTTGTAATGGTAGTAGTTGTAATGGTAGTAGTAGTGGTGGTGGTGGTGGTGGTAGTAGTAGTAGTAGTAGTTGTAATGGTAGTAGTAGTGGTGGTGGTGGTGGTGGTGGTAGTAGTAGTAGTAGTAGTTGTAATGGTAGTAGTAGTGGTGGTGGTGGTGGTAGTAGTAGTTGTAATGGTAATAGTAGTGGTGGTGGTGGTGGTAGTAGTAGCAGTTGTAATGGTAGTAGTTGTAATGGTAGTAGTGGTGGTGGTGGTGGTGGTGGTAGTAGTAGTAGTTGTAATGGTAGTAGTAGTAGTGGTGGTGGTGGTGGTAGTAGTAGTAGTAGTTGTAATGGTAGTAGTAGTGGTGGTGGTGGTGGTAGTTGTAATGGTAGTAGTTGTAATGGTAGTAGTGGTGGTGGTGGTAGTAGTAGTAGTTGTAATGGTAGTAGTAGTGGTGGTGGTGGTGGTGGTGGTAGTAGTAGTAGTTGTAATGGTAGTAGTGGTGGTGGTGGTGGTGGTGGTAGTAGTAGTAGTACTGGTGGTGGTGGTGGTGGTGGTGGTGGTAGTAGTAGCGTAACAGCGTCAACAAAACGCAGTAGTCGATATTGATGTTTATTTTCCAGGGTTCAACATAAAAACCCTATAAAATATAAAATGGTACACAATATTAACCTGCGTCATGAAAACTCTACTTTCATAAATATTATATGTACATTGCAGAATAATAAACAATGTTTAAGTTCGTAACAATCAATATTAATCAATATTGTAGTTTGTAAAAGTTCAACATACCATGGTACATAAAATGAAAATTACGCCCATTGCGTAACCTTCATACATATAATATGGCATACATAATATATCATACATAAAGAACATGCATACACTATATCCATAATAATGTTTTGAAGAATGTTAACATGTGTTAACATGCGTTTTCCACCTACCAGGTATATGGACCTGGGCTTCTAATGAGTCAAGACGGTCAATTCCCGTTATCAATATTCTGTTTCACCTGCATATTAAAAATTACATATCTTAAAATCAAATATCAAAACCATACTACAATATACAATAAAAAAAAACCCGCAATTACATTGTTTACAAAACCATGGTAATTCAAACCACCGTAAATGTCGTCTAAATGAAAACACATTTCCTAACAATCCAAAACCCCAAAAATGGTTATTAAAATACATACAGGTAAACAATGAAAATAGCGCATACCATAGATAGTAATCACTATGGTAGTAATCATAACCATGTGTTAGTTGATCGTTAAAGATAATCTACAGTAAACGTTAATACGTTCATACCAATACTAAATGTAATATTATACAAGAACTCCTACCATGAAATATAAATACTATTAAATCAAAACGCAGTGACCTGACGACAACCCGATCCACCAACACCCAGTGATAAGTGGCAACGTTTCCCCATGTCATGTCATGTCATAGGGTTTTACGTGCACATTCAGAACAAGCTGTTGTAGCGCACGCTCCTCCGTCCATGACAGGAAAGGTGGGGGGAGGGGAGAGGAGGGACCGCCTGCACTGGCAGGTGCAAGGGAGCACCAGCAGCCCGATCAAATCGATAGCAGGCGGGTGGGGGTGGTGGTGGTGCTATGGAATTTGAATGGAGCAGTTAAATGCCAAAGAGAAAAGGGTGCGCAATTTTGATTGAGGGAATTTGGTGCAATTTTGAACGGTTTCCCCAACACACCCGTCTATTTATGTAACTACACGACGGACAAATCGTGCGCGTGCAATAAGCTGCATTGATATGTGTTCGTGCAGTTAGTGTTATCTATGCTGTACGCTGTATATCGAGTTTGTACCCGATAGTGCAATCAACAAATCGTATTTTCTAAATTTACATTATACTGTAGTTGCGGCCAACATATTACTAAAACATTAAACATAAAACTATGTACATACATAACACTCCCCCATAATAAACCATCTACCACAGTAGTAGAAGTAGTACTACTAGTAGTAGTAGTAGTCGTAGTAGTAGTAGTCGTAGTAGTAGTAGTAACAGTAGTAGTAGCAGCAGTAGTAGTAGTAGTAGCATTAGTAGTAGTAGTACTAGTAGTAGTAGCAGCAGCAGCAGCAGAAGTAGTAGTAGTAGTAGTAGAAGCAGCAGCAGCAGCAGTAGCAGTAATAGTAGTAGTAGCAGTATCAGTAGTAGTAGCAGTAGTAGTAGTACTAGAGGCAGTAGTAGCAGTAGTAATAGTAGTAGAGGGTCTGTCATAAGCTACACGCCAAGTGTAAGAATATTGATTTCTTGTTCTCAACAACGGTAGCTCAAAGTGCTACCCTAGGACAACTGTTCAATTGTTTACGGAAATAATATAGTCCTTTGGGAGAATAGTTCTTATTATTCTTCCAGAATAACTCAATTTATACTAAGCCACGCTAGGCTACCAAGGAGAGTCAAAAAGCCGCTTTATGAACACCATGATGTCCCCCATGAGTCACTACCAAGCGTTTGATCATCAGGACGACCGCCACGTCCCATGATGCTGCATCCGTCTTAATCCACCCTTCAGGGGGTGGCCGTGGGCGGACGGGGTCACGGATCCAAGGTGGCGTGTGCCCAAGACGGCGTGCTTGAACCTTAATTGAATATAAGCACACAAAGAAATCGACATGAACATGGAATGAACGTTCTGGGTAGAGACTCTGGTCGCAGTTTGGCGTGTCCATGACTGCCAACTTGAACTTTACTGGATATCAGTACGAGCGACATTTTTCAAGGGCGTCACAAACATAAATGATGAGGTCAGTGGTAAAGCCGCAGTGTTTGGCGCAAATTCCATTTGTCCGTAATGTATATTCGTATTCGTACTCGTAATACACAATGCATAAGAGTGTTCGAATACGTACACTCGTACGGAGAACGTATACACGGAATCTATTCCGCCTATTTGCATAGAAAGTGATTGGTGCGGATTGCGCATACGGATTAGGGACAATTTGCCACTTCCCTCATAGAATGGGATTACTTAACAGTGTCCACACTTGCAGTTAGTTTAATTACTGTACCTCGATCTCACCTGATCCAGGGGTACATGGAATCTGCAGTGTCTGTCGAGTAGTCATCCCCCATGTCGTGTCAAACACTCTAAAGACAACCCATAACCACATTTGTGAAGGGGAGGGGTGGTGTTGAGACGTAGCCCAGTGGTAGGATCGATCACCGACGGTGGGCACATTGGGCCACTTCACCTTCCAGCCAGTGCACCATTACTGGTATATCAAAGGTCGTGGTATGTGATATCCTGACTGGGATGATACATATAAAAGATCCTTTTCTACCAATGAAAAAAAAATGTAGCGGGTTTATTCTCTAAGACTATGTCAGAATTACCAAATCTTTGACATCCAACAGCCGATGATTAATAAATCAATGTGCCCCAGTAGTGTCGTTAAACAAAACAAACCCCTATGAAGTGGATGTAACTTGTACTTGGCCTCACGTGCACTTACTGTGTTTTGGAGCCGATACTGGAATGAACTTCCCTCTGTCATTACCTTAGGTGGAACACGAACTCAGTATCTACCAGCCTTGAATCCGATGACTGTTACGCCATCGTTGTCAGTTTGTAAGAGGAACCGTTATAACATCATTAACTGTAGAGGGACTCGGGTTGTTACTGTCTATGGAATGTGTTTGTGATCGATGTAATATTCAGACGTGCGTGGGATCCGACACAGTAATTCCAAAGAGCGAGTCACGTTCTTAGATAGAATTATAGAAATCTAAGCACAGTAACCTCATTACCAGATTCTCTGTTATAGCCTCAGTGCTTTTGGAACTACAGTTATGAGTTGCCGTTTACAACATTAGAGGCTTCTGAGACTTTCTGATATAGCTGGGAAGCTATAGTTATGGGTTACCTTCTACCGAAGTTTGACGTTCGTCGTTAAATATTTACGGTGTAAAAGCAGCTGCAGTTCATATTGATAGTAGTGTGTGAAGTTGATAATTTGTGCAAATACTGTTATTTATTAACTAGATGTTGCCTCTTTAAATGGGGAGTCGTGGCCATACACTGGACTGTAAACAGCATAGCTGATATACACAGCCCATGTGTATATAGCCTCTTCTGTGCTGAGTAACACATGTGGTGACCTTCATTGCAGTAACTGTTGTATTTATGGAATTCATATTTGTATGTACGGTAGTCGACTGAACCGGAGAGCAAAACGCTTCCCACGGAATGCGGTATCGGATAAGTACAACGAAGGTTGTCGACAGTACAGATTGAAAGAGTTGAAGTGGACAGAACGATGGGAAACTGTTAAAACGACCGTGTTTATTATATACTCTTAAAAAAACAGTAGGGGAACTCTAATAAGAATTTACAATTGCCAAAAGTGTAAGGTATATTAGCTGTGGGGAACGGTTATATGATAATAGTTAATTAATTGGCCAAACACTACAACCGGTAGTTCAGTATTACAGTAGGTTTTATGACCACCAAAGATCTTGAAGGACGATTGGGGTCAGAAGTCAAATTTGAAAGTTGACGTTTTGTTATCAGTTGCATACGCCGCATCGCTAATTCAAACAATAAATATGACTAAAAACAAAACATTAACAACTGTATGATCAAGAGAATGAAAAAGATTGTCAGAAATAATGTTCCACAGTGATTAATCGACCTTCCTGGAAATTGCCAAAATCTAGAATCACACCCCACGCACGTGTACGGGGCAACTGCGTGATGCATGTGCTAACTATAGAATGTGTTTCGTGTGTTGATAAACAGACCTGAATGTTCTTTACTAGGATGTCTGTGGTCAAGACGTATGTTCGATCTAATAGTTGATATTAACATTAATATTTCAGGTTCCCCTACTTTTTTTGAAGAGTATATTATAGATTCGTTTTTATTTACGATACAGTATGCACTCGAGGTTAAAATCTTTACTGCGATGAAACTGACGCTTTCTTGCTAATAAAAACTGGGGTTTTTTAAAACTCTTAAATGTCATGTGACACCCCATTTTTGTTCCTGCAAGTACATTAAATGTGAGAGGCCTCACTTTTAAACTTGTATTGCCTGGGTTTGTATTTGGAATTTGCTTTAACATGATTTCATTCAACAGACCTACTAGTGCGTACAAACAGAGAATACTACATATATCCTTAAAGATAGGTTTAAATTGTTTTAATGGCAGGCTCAAAGCTGCATATTTATTTATTGTTCTTGTGAAATATCACGATTATAAAACAGTATATTCAGCTAAAACCTCACAAAAATACATTCAATAATTTCACTTATTACTATTGATAAACTTATATTTATTGTAAAATACAAAAGAGTGACCTCCATATTGACAAACAGCTGGCTGCTATTTTAATGGATACGCGATGACTATTTCTATGGACTATATGTTTCGCCATTGATTTTCCAGGAAACCTCTGTTTACGTTAAGTGGCAACACATCACAATTTTGATATTCTTGAATTATTTATGCAAAGATAATATGTGGGATGTCACCTGAAGGTTTTAGAAGATTAATTTGTTGTTATTCATCACAAATAGATGTAAACATGGCGTTATATGACGCTGGTAACTTTGAGAATGCAGCTTTAAAACGTCTGTTAGAACTAGATTATTTACGACGCTGTCGTTCAGACAGTTAGCATGTGGCGGTGTCGATACAAATTGGTAACTGTTATATTAATTTCAGAGACGGTTTGTTGTCTCAAATGACTGTGAAAGAAAGCAAACTCGTCTCCGGCCAATGTTTGGTAAATAAAGCATAAATCTATAAAACTAGAAATATGGTCGTAATCAACTTGCATCTAAGCAAATATTACAATTTGTGTTATATTAATTTTATATACGCTTTCGAAATATCTGTATTTTAAAAGAAGCAAATGACGATTTTTAGTATACAACTTTAATGGTGACACACTATATACTACATGTCTTGTAAAACCATGAATAGAAACAACGTAGATCAAACTGATATTGTTATTACTAGTTTTCCTTATCGCTCCTTGTTTTCCTTTTCTTTTTTTTTTTTCTTTTTTTCTTTTTTTTCTTTTGGTGAGTGCTGTTTCGGGTTGTTTATTTTGTTTGTTTTTGTTTGTTTGTTTTTTGTTATTATTTTTTGTTGTTGTTGTTGTTTGGTTGACTTTTTAATTTGGCTGAATACTGTTTTTATTTGTTCGTTGTTGGTTTTTTGTGGGGGTTTAGTTGTTTTTTGTGGCGGGTTATTTCTTTTTTCTTCTTTTTTTTAGCGGGGGGGGGGGGGGGGTAGGATTCTAACAACAGAGCCAGTGGTATATGAAAGGACATATGTTATCTTGTTTGTTGAGTAGTACATATAACAGATAGCATACTACTAACCGGTGCGAGTAACCTAAACTCTGGCGGTCTTCTTACTTCAGTGCTTTAGACTAAGTATTACATCTTAATCGATGTGCTCTAGTGGTGTCGTTGAACAAAACAAATAAATACGATATCATGAAGTTTAGTGTGCCCTGGACTGTCGTTCAAAAACAAAAACCCAGCTAGATTCTCTTTCTTTAACTGGATAATCCTATCGTGGAGGTGTTTTCGCCTTCCTTGATGTCAGGACTGATTACAACCCGAGAAGAACCGCGATGCTCTGACAGCTCGCTCTGTTTATAACTAGGATGACATTTAGCTACTTCCTCGTGTCGCGGTCATTTGTCACAGAAAGGATCTGTAGGATTGTCCAGCAAAAAACAAAAACACAGCTACTGGTGTGAACTAACTGACGCGTCATTTCCGATTGAACTTAACGCTGGTAGGTAAGCCTGCTGGTTGCACATCACCATTAATTACTCCACGCACTTCAAATACAATTTCTGTCAGAATATAGTGTGTGAAAAATTCAACAATATCGTTATGGTCACGTGACTGCTAGTTTTAGGGAGTACAACTGCCTTGGCAAAAAATGTCAGAATATAGTATGTGAAAAATTCAACAATATCGTTAACGTCACGTGACTGCTAGTTTTAAGGAGTACAACTGCCTTGGCAAAAAATGTCAGAATATAGTATGTGAAAAATTCAACAATATCGTTAACATCACCTGACTGCTAGTTTTAAGGAGTACAATTGCCTTGGCAAAAAATTAACATAGGTCGACCACGAAATGTTTCAGTTAGCCACCTTCATGTCAGAGAACCGCCTCATATTGCTGTTATACAAATGGCGGTTTACATTTGTACAGTTGTTATCAGTTAGTACTAAATTTCTGTAACAAGTAACTTTAAATACTAAATACTTATAATTATCAAATTTGTTTTAATAATTCAAAAGACATATTAATATTTTGTTTTATTTTCTAAACCGGACTATGTTAAGCTGCTATAACAAGTAACGACACCATAAATGGTGGTGTAGTGCCTGTTGGGTTCCACCCCCACCGCCAAAATTATTTAGGCCCTATTAACTTTTGCTTCGAAATGTAAACATTAACCTCCAACTACATGCTCCCGAGAAATTACAACTATATCTTTTAATTTTGCAGTAGAAAAATATTTTTCATTGGAGAATCTTTAGAGAATGACCAATGGAACTGGGCACAGTAATTTGAGTCAAACACATTGTTATATCAGGCGGACGTTACAGACAAGTTTGCTGTATTTGTACAACTCAACTTTTTCTGACCAGTCTTATTTAGTTGCTAAAAGTCAACTTGTCAGATTTGCTGATTTCATAAGATTTGTTACTACTTATTTATGCAAAGATTTTGTGTGGGATCGCATAAATTGTAGTTATGTGTCATAAATAAATGTAAAACTACCAAAATATGCCACTTGTAATTATGATACTGCACCTGTAATATTATCTTTTTAAATCATTTTAGAACTGGTTATGGAAAAGGCTGGGAGACTGACAGACTGTTTGGAGGAAAGACGTAAAACAATAAGAGCTCGAAAACCAAAATATTTACAACTCTCTAAATCCTCACTGAATATTGAAATCTATATAATTAGCAGCATGTAGCCAGTCACACGATGCGCGTAAAATAGTCAAACGAAGTCTGCGTGTGCAAATTACTTTGTATGTATCTTAAAAGCTGATTGGCTGTAATAGATACTGTTGAAGTTCCGCGCGAGATGACCTCGAGCGAATTAATTCTCTAATGACACCGCGGACCTGCAAGTCGAGAATAATTAACAACGATCTGGCATTTTGCACAGCATCGTGTTTTACACCATGTGTCATCTCCGTATGCTAGTGGTGATACCAACACTGGGAGCTCACGTCGAACCGATGGTTTAAGCACGCTGTGCTGGGCAGACAACCCAGCATTTGGCACAGCCCACACATATCTGATATTATAGTGTGTTGGTGTAGAAGAAACCCACAGCATTGCCGGAGGATTTATTTTACCATTAGCAGAAAGGAGTCGTCTAGCATGTACTTCCTGCATATAGTTAAAGTTTGTTTTGTTTAACGACACCACTAGAGCACATTTATTTATTTATTTATTGGCTATTGGATGTCAAACATTGGTTAATTTTGAAATATAGTTTTAGAGAGGAAACCCTGTACACTTTTCCATTAGTAGTAAGGGATCTTTTATATGCACCATTCCAGACAGGAGAGCACATACCACGGCCTTTGATATACCAGTTGTGGTGCACTGGTTGAAACGAGAAATACCTAAAGACTGACCGCGCATCAAGCGAGCGTTTTAGCACTGGGCTACGTCGCTCTCCACCATTGGGATCCGATATGCCCCGCCCATAATATAGAAGAAACCCACAGTATAGAAGACAGTCGTATTGTTGCCGGAAGGTTCTTTCTTCCATTAGCAGAAAGGAGTTGTTTTGCTTGTACTGGCCTAAATTCAGAATACAACGTACCCCTGCCTTTATTATATCAGGATCTTCCTCAATGGATAAGGAATTTTTCCCATACCAACCAGTGTCCCACGTCTGGTACACCAAAAGCCGTGGTATGTACTGTTCTGTCTATAAGAAAGTGCACTTAAGACATCCCTTGTTGCTTTATATATATAGCAGTAGCCTATGTGATTACTGCGGGTTTCCTCTCCTAGACCAAGCGTCAAAATATCAATATTGTTACGTGCGCCAAATACACGTAGTACATTTTAACGGCGCTGAGGTGCCGTTAAACAAAGCATTCATTTTCTTTTTTCTATCTTATACCGAATCCAGGTGAAAACCCCCTTCGGTCAAACCCCCTCGGTCAAAACCCCCTCGGTCAAAACCCCCTCCAGTCAAAACCCCCTGCAATAAATAGTCAGACGGTCAAAACCCCCTTATTATTATTGTTTGGTATTTATAGTGGTAAAGTTGGTATAATATTAACATAGATGAATAATTGTTTTAATCTCTTTTGAATAATTATCTGAAATATATTTGTTTATGTTGTTATTTAGTGTATGTTACACTACATAGACTTTAGGCTTTCAGTGAAGCTACTCATAGACTTAGAATTGTAGTTTTTACAAAATGTTTGATCTTAGAGTTAGATGTAATTGGGAAGCCTAGGAAAACTACTTATATAATATAATAGTATAATGAAAGAACTTGATAGTAATTTGCAATATAAGGAAAGAACATGATAGTAATTAGCAACAACAACAACAACAACAGCTTGATCTTGGCTAGCTGCTGCAGGGATTAATGTAATTGGGAAGCCTTGAGAAATCCTTTAAATAATATAATGAAAGAATTTGATAGTAATTAGCAATCTCTGTTACTTATGTGATCTTAGCTATTGAAGGGATCTTAGCTATTGATGGGATTAATGATTGAGCAGTTATTTTTGAACATGAAAGTAGAGTACATGCAGCAAATGTCACATGGGATGCTACAAGAAAATGGTTAGGGTCTGGTCTATTAATCATTCATTCTGTGAACAACCATGGAAGTGATACAAAATCACAAGGGTGGTCAAAAGCTTCTGCATGAAGGATATATGTATACCAAAAAGAACAAGTCTAAGTCTACAGTGCGATGGGAATGCTCCAACAGGGCTTCCTTTTCTTGCAAGGGAGCAGTGACCACAGATATTGAGATCCAGACAGTGATACACACTGTCCAACACACTCATGATCCCAATCCCGACTTTGTTGCAGCTAGTAGGCTGAAAAACACCATGAAGAACGTAAGTGGTACATCGCGGGGTACGCCAACCCAGATAGTCGTGGATACTACAGCAACTGCTACAACTGATATTCGTGCTGCTCTAGGCAACCCAGAAGTTGTGAAACGTACACTACGTCGGGAGCGTGCCAAGCATCTTCCTAAAAATCCACAATCACTTCAAGACTTAATCATTGAGGATCAGTGGATTACGACTGGAGGTGATGATCCACAAATGTTTTTGATCTATGACAATGGTGTGGATTCGCCCAGCCGTATGTTAGTGTTTGCGACTGAAGAGGGACTAACACATCTGGCTCGTTCGGATGTCTGGTACATGGATGGAACATTTAACTCTGCTCCGCTCCTGTTCCATCAACTGTTTGTCATTCGTGCGCCGCTCGGAGATTCATCGATCAGCTGTGTGTATGCATTTCTCTCAAACAAGAGCCAATCCACATATGAAGAACTGTTACAATCTATCGAGAATAAGTGTCAGGTGCTTGGTTTTCAATTAGATCCATCAACTGTGATCACCGACTACGAGTTAGCCATCATCAACGCTGTCAGTTCAACGTTCGGCCCACACACTAGAAGTCATGGCTGCTTTTATCACCTGACACAGAGCACGTGGAGGAAGATTCAGAGTCTGGGACGTGTACATTTGTATCGGGAGAACAGTGACGTAAAACTTTTCTGTGGCATATTGCCAACAGGTGATGTTGAGTCCGGTATCCAATACTTGAGGGAAAACACACCAGAAGGACTTGAACCACTAATCGACTACTTCGATAACACATACGTCTCTGGTCAGTTTCGCCGTATCCAGCTACCAACACAACCAAACGGCATTGTTCCACCCATCAGGATGCGTCGATCGCCTCCAACATTTTCTCCAGAACTCTGGAATATCCATGACATCACACTAACTAATGGATCTCGAACCAACAACGTGTGTGAAGGCTGGAATAATGCCTTTGCCAAGCTTATCGGACATGCTCACCCAACCATCTGGCGTGCCATAGACAGTCTGCGAAAAGACCAGGCAATGGCATCCACACTGTTACTGCGAGACAACAGGGGTGAGCCCCCAGCAAAACGTGTTCGCCGTAAAACAGTCAAATTGCAGTCTAAGCTCTTGAATTTGTGCACAGCCCGCCGAGATGGTGCTAAGTCAATGGAGGATACTCTCAAAGGCATCGGACACTGCATCAGATGGAAATAGATCTAAATGCAATCTAATGGATTATGACTTACACAAAAGTCTATGCAATCAAATGTTATAATATGCAAGTGTGAATAAATATTTTGGGTATTAATTATTTTGTCATTTCTTATAATTATTTCCTAAATAAGGGGGTTTTGACTGGAGGGGGTTTTGACTGGAGGGGGTTTAGACTGAGGGGGTTTTGACCGAGGGGGTTTTGACCGGAGGGGGTTTTGACCGGTCACCCTTATACCAGTCGTGGAGCACGAGCTGGAACAGGAAATAAATAAATATCGATCCTAAGATTTACTGCATTGCCACAGGGCCACCCACCATTCACCTTGCTCCTGATTTCAAAGTGGAAAGGATTTAACTTGTCAAAAGGGTTTAACGCGTACTTTCAGGACAGCCTGGTGTAGCGCACGCCTGTCTTCAGTCACCTCGTCCGTCCAACACAAGAGGAAATTCCTCTGATTCTTTTCATCGGCTATTTCTGCAGTCAAAATCATTCACCTTGAACCGGGCTTCTCCTGACCTGCCATGATGACCATATCCCTAATGCACGTCGTTAATTAGTCGAATTCTCGCTGACCCGTCATTCCGCGCGATAATTAGATTATTTCCGGTTCCAGATTGCGCTGCAGCGAGCTAGGCCATCTCGGCGGAGTGTCGGGTTTCAAACGGTGCACGTCTGCCGATACACCGACAGCGCCACTTCCCCTGGGGACCTCACTTGTCAAGTCGTTAGGATTCCATTAGACGGTCGCCAACATCATGGACTTGGCCTTGGAACAAAGAATCGTGAGTCTGGTCTTTCGACTGGAAAACCGGCCTCGGTGGCGTCGTGGCAGGCCATCGGTCTACAGGCTGGTAGGTACTGGGTTCGGATCCCAGTCGAGGCATGGAATTTTTAATCCAGATACCGACTCCAAACCCTGAGTGAGTGTTCCGCAAGGCTCAATGGGTAGGTGTAAACCACTTGCACCGACCAGTGATCCATAACTGGTTCAACAAAGGCCATGGTTTGTGCTATCCTGCCTGTGGGAAGTGCAAATAAAAGATCCCTTGCTGCCTGTCGTAAAAGAGTAGCCTATGTGGCGACAGCGGGTTTCCTCTAAAAAAATCTGTGTGGTCCTTAACCATATGTCTGACGCAATATAACCGTAAATAAAATGTGTAATATTTTCGTCAGCTTGGTGTTTTATGGGAGAATATATATATATATATATATATATATATATAATATATATATATATATATATATATATATATATATATATATATATATATTATAATAATGCTATCGATGTACGTCTGAATATTGCAGGTGTCTTTTTAAAACTGTTCATCCCTCTCTGAATAGAGGGACGAGACGTAGCTCAGTGGTAAAGCGCTCGCTTGACGCGCGGTCGGTTTGGGATCGACCCCGTCAGTGGGCCCATTGGGCTATTTCTCGCTCCAGCCAGTGCACCACGACTGGTACACCAAAGGCCGTTGTATGTGTTATTCTGTCTATGGGATGGTGCATATAAAAGATCCATTGCTGCTAATCGAAAAGAGTAGCCCATGAAGTGGCGACAGCGGGTTTCCTCTCTCAATATCTGTGTGGTCCTTAACCATATGTGTGACGCCATATAACCGTAAATAAAATGAGCTGAGTACGTCGTTAAATAAAACATTTCCTTCCTTCCCTTTCTGAATACTGTTGGTGCCCATGAAAAACGTCGTTACCCGCCCCTGATATGATGGTTATGGTCACAGGGTTTGGTGCATGTACAGACATTTTCTTTCGGTTTCCACGCTAATGCTGATGCATAGCTTCTGTACTCTGACTTCAGTGGACTTGGTTTGAGTTTGGAGTTTTCCTTCTCCTAGGAGAGTTTCCTTACTAGAATTCCAAGCCTCTCCAGCTCTGTTTTGATTTTGGAGTTTGCTTCTCCTAGACAGTTGTCTTTCTTGACTCACGTCCTTTATTTGTCCGGTCCATATTAGTCTAGTCTCTACCCTTTGACCAGTCCAGATTGGGTGACCCTACCAGGAGCTAAAGCTCCAGCTGGCATAGCGTCCCGAGTCGTTGAGACATGCAAGCTACCTCACCACGTCAAGGAATGGACCATGAGATAGCCCGTGATATAAATAAATTGAAAATCGGTGACCCTGCAGGACGATCTTACCAAAGGCCATCATCTGGTGTTGATTTTAGTAAGGAAGGAAGGAATGTTGTTGTTGTTTGTTTGTTGTTGTTGTTGTTGTTGTTGTTTGGGGGGTTGTTGTGGTTTGGGGGGTCGTGGGGGGTTTTGGGGACGGGGTTGGCAGGGGTTTTGGGGGGTGACAACGCACTAAACACATTTTCATTTAAGGTTATAAGGCGTTGGACAGCAGATGGTTAAGGACCACACAGATAATGACAGAGGAAACCCACTGTCAAACGAAATGGGCTACTCTTTCCGATTAGCAGCAAGGAATCTTTTATATGTAGCATTTCAAATACAGGATAATACATACCACAGTCTTTGTTACACAAGTTGTGGAACACTAGCTGGAACAAGAAAGAGCCTTATGGGTCCACCGACGCAGATCGATCCTAGTCCGACCGCGCATCAGGTGAGCACTTTACCACTGGGTTAGGTCCCGTCTCTGTGTTGATGATAGAGTCTTAAACGCGGACAGAAGAATGTATATGTAAATGGCTAAACACTAGCGTTCAGCATAAATAATTAAATACGAATGTCTCTTTAGGGAAGTTGAGCATCACTAAGAGATGAATACATTCTGTAAATACGGCCTGTTATATGAATATGAAGCCTAGTCTAAACAGATATTAATACTATACTAAACACCACTTGCCTGTGTGAGTTTGCTGAAACAAAAATACACCACTCAACAACTCTAACCCTTGTATATAATAGTTGGGTTATTAGTTACTTAGACCTACTTACTTACTTACTTACTTACTTACTTAATTGCTTACTTACTTACTTACTTACTTACTTAGTATCATTATTATATAATCATTTTTATTATAGTCAACGATCATCCAAATAAAGGTGTTTAAGCATCCTATTTGTTTTTGTCCCCCAGTAAATATAAGTGTGCTTGCCACCCACCCCCGCACACGGTTTATCACATTCCTACGCCAGTGACGTCTCTCCAGATAAAATAGAATTTAGATTATGCCAGGCTAGATAAATGTGTAGTTGTTTATAATTAAATTTCATGTTTTGTTCGGCTGGTTTTGATTCGAACCTAAAGAACTTGTAGCTTGCTGGACCGAATATCCAGCAGGTATTTCAGACAATTTCGATCCCTGGCCTTCATTAACAACGTCTATTTATCGACGATGTATTTTGCAGTTTCTGTCGAGTATTAACGAACAATCGACCGGAATTCATCCCCCACCACTCCCCATGACAAGGGTGTAATGCATTTGAATGCTTTTTGTGTGTGTGTGTCGACAACTCGTCTCTCACAGATCTCATTATTCATCAATCGGCTTCATTTACTCTGCGATCAAGAGCTCGAGTAGGTCGAATCTTTCATTCTGTTAGGTCTCTAGTGTTTGTCCCACGCCGTTATTTTCGCATATTCCCATATAGGCAAATAAGACTTTACACTATTTAACCACAATACCGCAAGACCTTTTGTACCTTCAGGATGTCGAGAGTTCGCCAACAATATGGATGGTTTTCACACTATTCTATTCTGTCCTATCATATCCTAGTCTATTCCATCATATTTATTTAACAGACCTACACACACATACGCGCGCGTGCACACACACACGCACACATACACACACATCTATTTTTAGGTAGGTATGTAGGTATATATAACCGAAGAATAAGAATAAGAAAAAAACAACATATATAGGGTGTATACTACAAAATCAAATCCCATAGACGACAATAGTAACATGTGGCTAAGACTCCTACCTGCAGCGTATCAGTCGACATAAACGCCACGGATATAAATACTACCACCCCTTACCCTTAAAGTGAATCAGAAAACAATTGGGGGTTAAGCTGCTCATTTCTGAAATAACGGTATAGTCTATGGCTACCCTAGTTCCGCACATAATTAGAGTACTTTTTTTACAGGTACCCCATACATGTTTCAAACACAAGACTACTTGAACGGTAGTACTAGATGAAATAAAATAGCATATATATATTTGCCCAGATAAAACTTTTTTTTTTTTATAACCAACACACTCACATTTTTCACCAATCACAGGACTTGTGGTGTTCACTTCTCTATCAAAAGTTGGGTGCACCTCGAACTTTGACCCATCGGGAAGTTATTTGGTTTAGTACTACCTATAAGGACGCACTCAACACATTTTAATTACGGTTACATGTGGATAAGGATCACATGTGCATGATGAGAGAGGAAACCCGCTGCCGTCACGGCATAGGCTACACTTTGAGATAGGGCTACTCTTTGGGATAGGCAGCAATGGATCCTTTATACGCATCACTCTACAGGCAAGATAGTACATACTACGGCTGTTGTTATACACGGTGTGGAGCACTGGCTGGTACGAGAAATAGCTCAACGGGCCCATCGACGGGAATCGATTCTAGATCGACCGCGCTTGAGGCGAGCGCTTTACCACAGGGCTGCGTTTCTCCCCTACACGTAACCGATTTTCAAACTTCACTATGATTAATCTAATCCCGACTTTGATATGTCCAGGATAACAAGCTTGGACCTCTGTTGAATTACAAAAACGAAATTAAGTTGAATATTCACCACAAGAGCTGATTAGGCACAAACATTTGTTATATTAACTATGTAGTGTTTGGATGTACATATTCTGACGGAAGCTAATTAGATTTACACCGTTTAACCGCGATATTTCGAGTCCTGGCTAAAAGCTGGGGTGAATTTGCGGCTCTTTCAGGAAGATTTCCAATGGTTAGCTGTGGTGCTGAAATTCGCAAACCTCTTCACTCGTAAATAATTGCAGTCTATCGATTTGCGCATTATGGGGCGACAGAATGTTGACAATGCACTATGCCTCGATGTTTTTGTAGCCCGGTTCACGTCCTGGGTCAGGTCAAATAATTAAGCTGAAGTATATGTAAAACTCTTTCTTACCTACCTACCCGTCAAAGAGTAACATACTTGCGTGGGAGAGTGGCACTGCTTCTACGAATAGCCGATAAGAAGAAAGTTAAAGTTTGTTTTGTTTAACGACACCACTAGAACACATTGATTTATTAATCATCGGCTATTGGATGTCAGACATGTGGTAATTTTGACATAGAGAAGAAACCCGCTATATCTTTTCATTAGTAGCAAGAGATATTTTATATTCACAATCCCACAGGCAGGCTAGCATATAACACGGCCTTTGATAAATTAGTCGTGGTGTACTGGCTGAGACGAACAATTGCCCAATGGGCCCACCGACGGGCATCGATTCTAGCTCGTCCGCGCATCAAGCGAGTGCTTTTGCACTGGGCTACGTCCTGCCCACAGATAAGAAGAGAAATAGACTTTAATATATGGGTGCATGCCATCATGACTTTGCGAAACTTCCAATGGACTCTATCTTGTGCAGATCATCAAGCTTGGTTACAATAATGGTTTTGTCGTTGAGATTTGGAATCGAATTTTATCCAAACATTATTTTGTTACCAATATTCTTGGGAGCCAATGAGCGAGAATACGTTTACATTATTTTTATAATCATATTACAAGGTAGTGTCCTGCATTATATAATGAATGCATGAATGTTTAACGGCACTCCAGCACGAAACATTACATCGGCTATTGGATGTCAAACTCAATACAATTAAACAGGTAAAGCACTTACTACCACGGGTGTTCTGATCTTGGTTGGAGTGTATGGGTGTTTAGTCGAGTCATTCTTGGTGTCGTCGTATATATTCACTACATACGACAACATTGGGTATGACTCGTTCCATCGAGCCGTACTAACTACATATTGCTACTAACTAAACTCAAGCCAGCCATAAGTTCAGTCAGCGAACGTTTCGCTAACGTTCGCGAACTATTTTTCTTGGTTCCCGACTTGGCCATTTGGTTTAAGGTGAAGCGCATAAACCAGTCTAGCGGACGTTTTTGTGCTCGAACTGGCTGAACGCAGCTCAAGACTCGGACGCCTTCGCTTGCTACCAGTAAGTTAAAGCATGTAGCCGAGTAATTCCTTCTTCCAGCCTTGTTTGACGTAAACAGCGTATGAAAGGCTCCATGCTGCTATGGTGTGGGTGTGGGTAATTTTTGGCATGCTTCCATCACAGAACTGTTCAAGCACGCCTGTCGTGGGCACAACCTCTGAGTTCGCCAGATAGTTTTGTCCATGACAGGGAGGGTCTGCTTCAATCTGAAAATAGCAGCCTAAGTCGTTACTACCAAGGAAGGATTTCAAATTCTGGAACAGATAATAATCATCCAGGGCCAGGCCTAAGTTCAGTCAGCAAACCATTCGATTGGTTCCCGACGTGGCCATTTGGTTTAACGTGAGGCGCACAAAGCAGTCTAGCGGATGTTTTTTCCGCTCGGTCTGGCTGAACGCAGCCCAGGTTTCGGTTGTAAGATGGGTGATTAAAATGCTCGAAGTCACACTTGAGCAATTCTGGACTTGTGCAATGGAACATTGTCATGGAGCTGTCAACATCTCTCGTCTTCTTTCCTTGACTGTTTGTCTCACTTTTGTCACCAAACAAGAATAATAGGCACCAGTGATAGTAGCTTTCTGAGGCGTGTTATCATTCATCAGAACTCCTCTGACATCCTCAAAAATAGTTGTCAAAACCTTGCCTTGCCATTGGATGGTATTCCAGACTTTTGATCATCTTCGGAGCTTTCTCATCCTCGCTCAAATTCAGCAGAACATTTTGCACTCATTATCAATTAACACACAATTTAATCATTAGCTCTTGGATTGCAGGCAACGTACTAATAATTGCGTCATATTAGGGGGAGGGTCAGAGACGAATCACACTCAAATCACATGGACTGTTTTTTTCTACTCTATACTTTGGCATGGACAGGTCAATGCACACCACGGCCTTTTCGTTTAAATATATTCATTAAAACATGAAATAACACAATAATTCTAAGGGAATATATAATTTGAACATATCTCCAAAATCAAAACGTCTCTGAAAATTATAACAGACGTCGCCGTTTAAAGGAGACATCACTCACGCTCACAATCACTCCCCTGAAAATAATCTAAGGGGAGTACTATTTTGCTCCTCTTAGCATTTTATTTATATGGTATCAATATGGTAATATCTTAAATGGGTCCCCATAGTCAAAGTTAGGGGAGCAATTAATTACTCCATTCAATTTGTTTTTCACGTAAGTGTTTGTTATGTCTCGGACTTTGGTGTGAAGGTTGGTTGGAAGAATACAATACCATCCGACGAGACAGCCAGTGGCTGATCTAGGCGACGTCAAGAAGGATTAGGGTAAGATAAATGGTTCACCGTATTCTGTCACAGGCAGCATCCTGAACAAACCGCGCGCCACGATCACAATGACGTCCCTAATCAACGTGCAATCGACTCTGAAAAAGATCGCGTTATTGTATTTATCGATTGGTCGTGTCGATCACAAGTGCCAACAACCAGTGCCGGTTGTGAGTCTCCGCGATGGCGAGAGTACCGGTCTATCGACCAGGCGCGCAGTTTGTCACCGATCAGATTGCGTTTAACATGGCTTAGTCCGCCGTAAAGAAATCGTATATTGGCTTTCATTGGTCTATCAAACAATTATTGAAAATGTCAACACGCGTTAACGTTCAGCCGATCAGTGTGGGCACGCCGGTATCGAAAATACAGCGGTTAAGTCATCGCTGTTATGAGTATTAGTTCGCATCTCGATATTGGTTAGCCAGAGTACTATTTGTTTTTTTTATCCATTTAAAGGGATTTAATGTCAGATGATTATTGATGTATTAGAGCGGGAATCTTTGTCTACTTTCTGTTATAAAGTGGTATCTGACGGCTGAGAACGATAGTAACTGTTTAAGTGGTTACTGTTTTCTTTAACGACACCACTAGAGCACATTGATGTATTCGTCATCGACTTAAAGAGGAAACCCGCTACATTTTCCCCATTAGTAGCAAGCGCTCCTTTAAATGCAACATCCCACAGACATGATAGCACATATCACGGCTTTTGATATACCAGTCGTGGTGCACTGACTGAAACGAGAAATAGCCCAATGGGCCCATCGACGGGAATCGATCCTGCAATTGTCGCGCATCAGGCAAGCGCTTTACCATAGGCCTCCATCCCGCCCCGTCCAAATGTTTGGTTTGACGTAAGAAGAAAAGTAAAAGTGTTTGGAAATAACAAACAATACTATTTTTGTGCGCAAGTTACAAAACAATCGGCCCAGAAATAAATAATCTGTAATAAATTCCATAGTATGAAAAAGGCTTTCCCTGTGGCACATAGTTCTCGAACGGCAGAATACTCGGACAACTCGATAGGCAGGTATAAGTCCACTGACCTCTATCTAGGTAAGCACTAACAATTTACTTCTCTTGTTCTGGATAGATACTTCAACTCGATGAAATGTGTCCAGGGCAGTGTGTTTGAACATTAAGTGGAAATGTGCCTGAAAATAAAGTTAATATGAGGTCTTCTCCATGGATATTTCTGAATATAAATGTTAAGAAAGAAAGAAAGAAATGTTTTATTTAACGACGCCACTCAACACATTTTATTTACGGTTATATGGCGTCAGACATATGGTTAAGGACCACACAGATATTGAGAGAGAAAACCCACTGTCGCCACCCCATGGACCACTCCTTTCGATCAGCAGCAAGGACTCTTTTATATGCACCATCCGACATACAGGGTAGCACTTACCACGGCCTTTGATATACCAGTCGTGGTGCACTGGCTGGAACGAGAAATAGCCCAATGGGCCCACCGACGGGGATCGATCCCAGACCGACCGCGCATCGAGTGAGCGCTTTTACCACTGGGCTATGTCCCGCCCGTGGAAATGTAGAGAAACTTTGTATTATAGAGAGCATACCGCCAAATCAAATCCAAAATACAACAGCCTTAGTTGCTACAAATAACCTTTGATTGAAATATCAGTATTACAACACCTTATTTTTAATATTAATTGAACAATTCAGATCAAACAGGAAGCACCCATGACTATTCCATAAGAACTGCGTTGTTACGAGTAGGTGCGTTCCAAGTTGAAACCAAAGTGTATTTATTTAAAGACCTGATAATATTATATAAGTCCTGTCGCATATCCAGGGCACAATATTTAACGAGAACCGTTGTTCTGTTCGCGTGTCGGTTACGCAACTTTAAAATAACGAGAACCGCCAATCGGTTACGTGGTGAACGATTACATTCTAAAATTAAAAGTAGCATATGTCGGTCATGAAAGTGAAAATTAGTCTGATTACATTTGAATCACTAATGTAACACAGAACCATAGTTCAAGTGTTTTAGGATTAGGTAGGCCTAACTAATCGGTTACGAGAACTATATTCACGTAACCGAACAATCGGTTACCTAAGTAAAACTCATGTGAACCGATTTCCGGTTACCTAAAATTTTGAAACTATTGTCCCCTGATATCTCAACAAGGGTGGGTATGTCATTGTTAGTTGTTTTTTTTTTTTTTAATTTGGGGTTCTTTGAATTTCTTTCATGCAGATTAATTTCTGATTTCTTGGTTATTTCCCGTTCCAACTGTTCCCATTGTTAGTAAGAAAGAAAGCTTTGTAGTGGCCTTTACACTGCCCAATTAAAGGGACATTTCTGAGTTTGCTGCAATGTTTAAGATGTTATCGACTAACAGAGACTTTTTAACGATTGTAATTACATATCAAATAAAAAAAATTCTGCATAAAATGTTAGTGGCTGTATATTAAACGTGTTTCTGATCGTTGTAATATTTGTACTAGGTTAAATTTCATTTTATTTCCTAAAATATGTTGTTTTCGTACGTACGAAATTATTTCAAGACAGAATCCAGTTTGGGCTTCATACAAATATTAAGACGACCAGAAACCTACTGAATATACAGACACTGATATTCTAAACAAGAAAACATACTTAATATGTAAGTTTAATCGTAGACATATTGTATTAGTCGGAAACATCTTACAATGCAGTAAACTCAGGAATGTCCCTTTAAGAGAAACATCTTACAATGCAGTAAACTCAGGAATGCCCCTTTAAGCCATTCAAACTCACTCTGAATTGGAGATGAGTCTAGGACATGATCGGCAGTGGTAGGTTATTTGACATTATCGGGTTTCGTTTCTAACCTTCTCGACCATTGTTTCACAATCATCGTCTGTCTGCGATCAAAGAGAAGCGAAATATCACACAATATGTGAAGGTGTTGTTGCGAGAACAGTCCTTTCTGTGTTCGTGCAGCCTCGTGATTAGAGAGCAGAGTGGAGAGAAATTACTACATGAATATATTCATAACTGTCAAGTCCAGATCAATGCGCGCGGATCGAGTATAACCAGACACAATCGGGCTCTGTGGACACTAAAGAGGTTACGGCTTTTGGGGGATTCTGATCACAAGCGGACGCGGGAAATATTATAGTTATGATTTAATATGCCTGGTGGGTCTGCTACATCTTTGTTCCTGTACATACATGTGTTAGATTGTTTTAATTTGTGGGGATGGGTGTGATAAAAAAGGGATCAATCTGCTCCCCCCCCCCCCTCCCCCCATCAATTCTGGAACAGCCCTAACGTTTCAGCTGTGATGTGGATAGCATATCCTCTGTATGACTAATGACTTATTCTTACGTTTTGCCAGTGTTCAGCAGAAACTAATCGGTGCCAATTATTATACAGCAACCACGACTTGGCGTTTGACGTCCGTTTCTTTGCCTTATCGTTCCAGTTATGACATGAGTGCAGGACAGAATCGCAAGTTGAAATCTTAACACATTAGCATAACGTGCAATCACAGATGACAATCCACGATAACCGCTTTACGAGGATATGGTTTCTGTGTTATCCAGCACATTGAATTACAGATGAACGTGTACCTAGTGACCTTATGGTCATATCATTTTGACAGCTTAGTCGAGGTATTCATTGGTCTCTGATTTTATACAGAGATACGATTTTGAATGCACTTTTATAACCATCGTCATTGTTATAATATTGGTTTACTGTTTTTGAACCTAGTTATTAACCAGTGTATAATACTTCTGACTATGACATCCTTGTCCCCATTAAATTGACAAATTCACTGGTATTTGTAGTAGTTCAAAATGCATTTTGTACGGAACCGAAAAAGGTATGTATCAGTGAGAGAGTCAGTGAGTTTAAACAAAGTAACCTCTGTTATACAGACTTTTGTCTTAACAGGTCACCTACCTTTATCCCAAGTCGTCTAAATTAATAATAAAGAGCACAAACTGAACTTTATTCACAGATCTATTTCCGATACATCCTCATATGTAGTTCAAAACAAAAAGATCAGAAACCATCATTGCGTTTAAATATTTTTATTGGTAATGAGTATAAAAGTTTTCATGACCAACACTTTCTAATGACCTATGTAGATGAAACATTTTCCCATGAAAACTTCAATTTTGTAGCTGTCACATACACGACTTTTGACTATCCTCGGAAATGGGTTAATACACATTATATTTTTTCTACTCATGATTTGGCGCCGTTAGAAACACACTCTTCGTACTCGCGCCACTGTCAAGCTGTCTGTGTTTGCTTTCGTTGAGTTCGATTTTCTTTCTAATTCGGCTCACACTGGCTCTCAGCTCGAAAATATTGCGCACCGGATGTGGTCTTGAGATCATCGTCCTTTCATTGGTGAGCACTACCGGTTCCGGTGGTTTGGGTTTCGTTTCCGGTGGCCGTTTGTAGGTCGGTCTGACCGCCGTGTCCGCTTTCCGTTTAGTCTGCTGGGCATCGGCCGGGGTGATGTACTTACCGCGGACCGGGGAAATGTTAATGAACTCGAACACATTTAGCTGAGGATGTAAAGAAAACATAATAAGAAGAAATGATGATGACAATGATGATGTTGATGATGATGATGATGACACTGGCGTAGAAGTCTGAGACTTTAATATCGTGACAACGCCCCCCGCCCCACTTTGTAGCAGCAGCGATGGTTTTATATATATATATATATATATATATATATATATATATGTGTGTGTGTGTGTGTGTGTGTGTGTATGTATATATGTGTGTGTGTGTGTGCCTGTGCCCCCCCCCCCCAAACAAATTTTGGCACCTTTCTACGCCCGTGGATAATGATGATGGTCGTGACGATAGTGATGATGATGATGATGATGCTAATGCTGCTGCTGTTGCTGCTGACGATGATGATGATGATGGTGCTATAAAATGTCCTTAAGTTACAACGTCGTCTTTTTAAGTTAACATATTTTATTAACGACAAGCAGAAATAGAGCTACAACCTTATACAGTCGCAGACCATGACAGCCATGCAATATGTTTCTTTATTTAACAATGAAATGTCTGTAAATAATTTTAACTAAATCTCATTAAATTTTGTTTAAGAACATCAGCATACACATTTATTTCATTTTAACTTATTTTCGTGCTTATATCCAATTCAGGTTCTAGCACGCTGTCCTGGGCACACACTTCAGCTATCTGGTCTGTCTGTCCAGGAGAGTGGGCTAGTTAGTGGTTAGTGAGAAATAAGAGGGTGTAGTGGCCTTACACCTACTCACTGAGCCCTTAAGAACTCGCTCTGGGCTGCGAACCATGTACCTATCAGCCTATAGTCCGATGGCTTAACCACTGCGCCACCGAGGCCGGTTCAGCATACACAGCGGTTCTGCGATACTAATTACAATTTACCAAGTCGCATGTTTTCGGCCATTTGCAGATAACCTCACGTGCATATAACGTAGTGTGCCTGTCATATCTAATCTAAAATAGTTGGATCTGTGACGAAAAGTGAACGCAACACAATAATACAATGTATATAATCTTGTCTATTTACACAAAAAAAGGAAATCCCCTCCCTCACCCTTACTTCCTGGTACATCTGGGCCCCATGTTGATACTCAAATCTCTCTAATGACATCACACGCTTGCAATTTGCAAGGCGTTGCCAATGCGTTAAAGTTTCAGAGTATTAGAATCTTGAGATCTGGACCAATGCATATAAAACTTAAAGTCTAGACTTTAATAAAAAAGTTTTTAAAAAAAAAGTAAAGTTTGTTTTATTTAACGACGCCACTAGAGCACATTCATTTTTTATCTTATCATCGGCTATTGGACGTCAAACATATGGTCATTCTGACACTGTTTTTTAGAGGAAACCCGCTGTCGCCACATAGGCTACTCTTTTACGACAGCCAGCAAGGGATCTTTTATTTGCGCTTCCCACAGGCAGGATAGCACAAACCTTGGCCTTTGTTAAACCAGTTATGGATCACTGGTCGGTGCAAGTGGTTTATACCTACCCATTGAGCAGACTTTAATAAAGTCCAGACTTTAACGTAATGCTATTTGAATGGCGTTGCCATGACGTTAAAGTTTGGACTTTATTAAAGTCTAGACTTTAAGGTTTATAAGCACGGGGCCAGACTCTAAAAGTTGTACAAGCACGGGACCTGGGCCCAATTTCACAGAACACCGTAAGCCTATTTTTGCACGTAAACGTAAATATACGACTAAACCACAATTCTTATTACTATTAATGGCGTAGCCAGCATGAGGCAGACGATGCGCTTGCCTAGTCTGGAATTTCCCCAGATTTATTTTATTTTTCCCATGACACCGATATTAATTTTACAGGTCTGGGTTTTCCTCGGCGTTTTTTTTTTTTCCTTCTCTGGCTACGCTCCAGACTATTATAGTACAACAAATATAGTTAGAAATGCACATATTTCATTATCGTGTGTCTTTAAAATGCTCCATCTTCCGTAATATAATTGTCTGCGTGAAATAGACGCCAAACACGTCTAAACGCACGACCGGTATAACTGCTAGTAATAGACGTAAACTTACGATGTTTAGTGAAATAGGACCCAGGCCTGGTGCTTATAAAACGTTTAGAGTCTAGACTCTATGACAACGCCATATACATTTTATGTGTGAGATGTCATTAAAGATTGAAGTCCGGCCTCTGTGGCGTCGTGGTTAAGCCATTGGACATAGTGCTGGTAGGTACTGTGTTCGCAGCCCAGTATCGGCTCCCACCCAGAGCAAGTTTTAACGAAATGTTTTATTTAACTACGCACTCAACACATTTTATTTACAGTTATATGGCGTCGGGAAGTTTTAACGAGTCATTGGGTAGGTGTAAGGCCACTACACCCTCTTCTCTCTTACTAACCACTAATAACTAACAACTAACCCACTATCCTGGACAGATAGATAGGTAGGTGCCCAGGATAGCGTGCTTAGATAGATAGGCAGGTGCCCAGGATAGCGTGCTTAGATAGATAGGCAGGTGCCCAGGATAGCGTGCTTAGATAGATACGCAGGTGGCCAGGATAGCGTGCTTAGATAGATAGGCAGGTGCCCAGGATAGCGTGTTTAGATAGATACGCAGGTGGCCAGGATAGCGTGCTTAGATAGATAGGCAGGTGCCCAGGATAACGTGCTTAGATAGATAGGCAGGTGCCCAGGATAACGTGCTTAGATAGATAGGCAGGTGCCCAGGATAACGTGCTTAGATAGATAGGCAGGTGCCCAGGATAACGTGCTTAAACCTTAAGAGAAAGAGAAAGATTGAGTCTGGACTGTAAACGTTTTATAAGCCCCAGGACTAGTTAGGGATTTTAGATACTATCTTAGTGCTACGAAATCGTAAACCATCGTAGGCTATGACGTCACTACAACACACGTCAAAGTGACATCATAGCTTACGATGGTTTTACAATTTCGTGGCGCTAAAATAGCTTCGAAAATACGGGCCCTGGGCTTCGTTCAGCCGAGTAGAAAAACGTTGACTCGACTGGTTTATGCGCTTCACGTTAAACCAAACTGCCACGTCGGGAACCAATCAAATAGTTCGCGAACGTTAGCGAAGGTTTTCTGGCTGAACTTAGGGCAGGTTTCGTCCGAGAGGACAACGGTTTGTACTTACCTCCGACCGCACATCCCTGTTGGTGAGCCTGCCCGTCTTCTCGACGGCGTTGATGTCGTAGCCCGGCCAGCGCGCCCAGCCGCTGGAGCCCTTGGAGGTGGCGGGCACCTGCGAGACGTTCATGTTCCGGTGGCGCATCACCGTCTCCGTGAGCACCTTCCGCTTGTACTCCGCCCAGATTGTGTCCTTGAACACCTTCTCGCAGATCTCACCGTTAGAAGGAATTCTAGGTAAAAAAAAACCAACAACACATATATAAGTATGACAAGGCTTATTCACATTTGCATTACAATCAAACATCTATGCAGAGTTCCATTTTTAGATGGAAGGAATGAAGGAAATGTTTTATTGAACGACGCACTCAACACATTTTATTTACGGTTATATGGCGTTAGACATGGTTAAGGACCATACAGATATAGAGAGAGGAAACCCGCTGTCGCCACGTCATGGCCTACTATTTTCGATTATCAGCAAGGGATCTTTTATATGCACCATCCCACAGTCAGGATAGTACATACCACGGCCTTTGTTACACCAGTTGTGCAGCACTGGCTGTAACGAAAAAAATAGCCCAATGGGACCACCGACGGGGATCGATCCTAAACCGACCGCGCAT